>NW_027155832.1:0-1037 GCF_002600585.1 Cystoisospora suis | reverse complement strand
CTTCTTCCTCTTCTCCTTCTTCAGTTGTTTTGGCGTGTCCTGTTAATCTTGGTCATGCTACAGGAGATCTTTCAAGAGAAAGTGCCATACAGGATGGTGGCTGCGGTAGCGCCGCGAGTCAGTTGAATGAAAAGGGAGAGACAGGAACATCTGTGAATGAGAGAAAGGATGAAGAGACAGAAGAAAAGAAGAGATCTTCGTCCTCGCAAGAGAAAGATCGTAAAGGCGAAGAAGAATCGACACATATCAAAGGAAGCAAGCTCAGTGACACACAAGATGAGGAAAAGAAGAAGAGGGAGAAACAAAGACAAGAAGACCATGAAGATTTCAAAAAGAAGAATAGCCTCCTTTCTCACGTCGATGGTCTTCGTCTCCACTACTTCCTCTTCTTCTTCTCCTGTCTCAGGAGGAGAGAACACTCTCGTGGAAGACAGCATCGTTGATAGAAGCTCGGGCCCTCTCATCTCTTCTTCTTCTTCTTCTAATCGTGGAAGATCTTTCATTCTCCCTTGTCCTCCCTGGACGGAAGGAGAGATCCTTCAGTCTCTTAAGCTTCTTCAGTCGATTCTAGATGAGAGAACAGAAGAAGACCAAGTCTATTGGCTCTCCAGCCATCTTCTCACTCGTCTTCTATCGCTAGCTTCGAAACTTCGACGCTTCAAAATCGATATGAATCGCAGACAAGGCATGTATTCCACATCTCCTCTCGCTAAGCTCAATCTCTCTCAAGAAGCCTTTCTTCCTTTCCTCTCCAAGTCTTTCTCTTCTTCTTCTTGGGATTCCTCACTCTCGTCGTCTCCATCCATCCTTCCCTCTCTAGAAGACCTAGAAATCTCCAACGCCACCTCGGGAAGTTTACGGTAAGGAGAAAAGAAAGAAAAGAAAGAAAACGAAAAAGAAAGAAAAGGTCAAAAGAAAAAGAGAAAAAGAAAGAATGTAGGGCGCGATGCGTAGATTTCTTCGTCACATCTTTATCTATCTTTCGTCTATCTATGTATCCATTTATCTCTTAATCCATCTCTCTTTATTCTATCTAT
>NW_027155831.1:0-312 GCF_002600585.1 Cystoisospora suis | reverse complement strand
CAGGTCAGAGGAGAAGCCCAGTGGCATTAAGGAGCATCTAGGCCTTCTAGGGAAGGCTAATAAGCTCTACGCGACCTCAAGGACTCCAATATGAAAGCTAGCAAGCCCAGGAGAACGCGTAGGCAGGGGGGAAGTGCTGCACGTCTTTTTCTGAGAAGTCAGAAGAACGCCGACATCATGTGCAAGAGGCTAACGCAGCCCAGGAAGTCCGTGGGGATCCCCCACGACCTCTGGAAGTTGAAGGAGATCGAGGGGAGTCGATTGCGCTAGGTTTCAGCTCCGTACGAGCGAAACTCGCAGCGCTATTTACAT
>NW_027155830.1:0-209 GCF_002600585.1 Cystoisospora suis | reverse complement strand
ATCAAGTTCAAGTAGCCCCTGAAGATCAGTGGAAGACCACGTTTAAGTGCAGATATGGGACATTCCAGTTCAAAGTTATGCCGTTTGGTTTGGCCGGGGCACCGTCAACCTTTCAACGCCTAATGCAAAATGTGTTCATAAATGAACTAGATGACTTCGTTGTTGTATATTTGGATGATGTTCTAATCTATTCCCAAACAAAAGAAGAG
>NW_027155829.1:23804-42632 GCF_002600585.1 Cystoisospora suis | reverse complement strand
CATGCGCGCATACATCTGTGCGACAACCTCTCTCTGATATACTAGATAGATAGATAGATTAAAGATAGGTAGATAGATCAAAGATAGATAGATTAATGATAGATAGTGTGGTGTGTTTTTTCGGGGTAGAATGGGCGCATGCAGCTTACACTGGAAATGGATCATCAAGTCACAAAGAAGCGAGAGCATCGATACATGACCGAGAAGTGTCGATACTTATGAATGGACTCCTATATCCACAGACTTCGTTCAAGAGGAGAAGCGAGAGAAGAAGAGGAGAGAGGAAAGGCTAAGGAAGAAAAAGAATTCTCAGAGAGTGTGTGCGTGAGAGAGCGAGATACAACAGGTATGCATAGACAAGAAGAGGAGAGAGAGAAGATGGAGAACTAGGAGAGAAAAAGATCTCTTTAGAAAGGAAAGACGAAAGAGAGAGAAGAGTCGCGGTATCCTTTTCATCGATCTAAAAAGAAAAGATCGATTAGCCGATGGTCGACCGGGCGAGGGGGAGATGCCGCGTGTCTTGTCTCCGGGGAAAGAAAACGAATGAACTTGGCCTCTTGAAGAACTAGCGAAGGAAGGAATGCAAGAAAGAAAGAAAGAAAAGAAGAAAGAAGAGAAGAGGAGAACAAGATCAGGAGAAAAAGGTAAAGCTAGGTTTTTCCCTCACTTCTCTTCTTTTCAAATCTCTACTGCTGCCCTTGAAGAATCTTGCCTGTATTCTTTTTGTCTGTTGCTCGGTTTCTTGTATGTCTCGATTCTTTCCCGTTTTTTTCTTTGCATGCGCGCATGCATCGACAGAGTAGTGTGTAGGGTGTATGTACACCTGGGGAGAAAACACCCGATCGATCTTGGCAAGACACTTTTCTTTCTTTTCGATCCAAGTACATTTCTCTTTTCATCGAAGGCCAAAGAAGAACATGAACTAGATGCTTTTATGTGAAGAGACTAATCAATCAAGACGAAAGAGGAAAGGTCGGGCGACGTTTTCTTTCAGGACGATGTGGAGGTGTGTGTGATGAGCATTCGGGTGTATAGGCACCGTGCTACTAGCACATAAATGATCCCTCTCAAGAGGCCAATGAATAGGAAGAAGAAGAAGGAAAGTCAGGGGACAAGTTAAGGTGATACAATGAAGTAAGGACGTGCATGATGATACATGTAAGTGAAACATAGTGATCGTATTTCCACGTAGATGTGAATACCAGTCTTCTCTCTTTCTTTCTTTCTATCTGATTCCCTCAGTTTTCTCCTATCCGGTGGAGATAGATGGATAGATAGATTAAAGATAAATGTATAGATAGATTGAAGATAGGAAGACAGATTAAAGATAGATAGGTACATTAAAGATGGATAAATAGGATGAAGAAAGATAAATAGGCACATTATAGGTAAATGGATATATTGAAGATAGATAGATAGATAGATTGAAGATAAATAGATAGATAGATAGCCAAGAAGAGAAGTTTTATTTTCTTGTTTCTATATGCGACCATCTTCGAGACGAAGAACCCGTCCCAACGTCCCTAGGGGTAGAGATCAACGATTTGAATGGATACTGAAGAGGACGAAGAATCTACGCCTACACGCGGTTAAAGACAGTTCTTCTCTCTCTCTCTGTTTCTTTGAAGAAGCCTACTCTCTCTATCCATACATCACGTACACAGTCGTCACTCTCGCAGTCCCTCTGTTGTCGAATGTTAAGACAGTTCTTTCTAAACCTTTCTCTATGATTCCCCTCTTGCTTCTTCATCTCCCTTAGAAACTAGACTGTCTCTGCCTTTGTAGAGTGAGACGCCCTCCCAAATGAATCTATAGATATCTCTCCCCCCAGTTGGCAGATCTTTCTACCGACACATGTATATGTATATAGACGTACATAGGTAAACCTATAAGCTGATGTAGAAGTGTTAGCTACGGTAAAATCTGAGAAAAGAAAGGACGAGGGGAAAAAAGTCCTGAGAAAGAGAAGAAAAGAACTCTCCACGCTCTTAGTCTTCTTCGAGCTACGGCTATTATTTCAGCTCTTTTTACACCCTAGAGAAGGGAAGGGCGGAGAGCGCTCGTTAATGAGATGTCTGAGCCTCTTGTCATCCCTCGTAAACCGAATGACACGCAGGGACAGATGGATCAACAAGCAATGTATGCTTTGCTCGCTCTTTCTACGTGTGATGACGTAAGCATCGAACATGTGGCGGGGGAAGAAGAACGGTATAAGCAATCATCCATCTGTCTATGTGCCTTCGGTTTATCTACCTTTTTCTCTATCTTTCTCTACTTTATCTTTAATCTATCTATCTATCCGTCTCTCTTGACTCGATCTTTTGATCTGCCTTGAAGTTCTTTATCTATCGTCCTACCTTTCCATCTACCTGCCTATCTCTCTGTCTACCATCTACCTTGCACGAGTTTTCCTGAAGGCGATCATCCTTAACAGAGGCGTGAAGTTTGAAAGGGGTGCTTTGGGAAAGGTTAATCCAATGGTATGGTTCTCCCCCACCCCTAGACGATGCGTAGAGCAGGTGTCGCTCGTACGGCAAGGGCGAATGAGCCCGTGACGAGAGATGCCGCCACCCTCCGACTGTTAACTAGTTGACGCGAACGGCTTCCTTCGCTCTCCCTGGATTGCTCCTTCATTCTGTATTACAATACATAGAAGACGCGAAAGAAGAAGAAGATGATCAAGGGGGAGCGGAGACAGGCTTTTGCTTCTTGACTTTGTCCTCGAGAGAAGTCCTTTGCAGACATGTGGATAGACCATGCTTTTCTCCTTACGTGTGGACGTGTATGTATAGGTGCATGCAGGCCTAGCAAAATAGTGTGCCTCGAGCCTGTGAAACAATTCTGGTGAATCTTTGCCTACTCAACAGAAGGCAGGAAAAGACTCAAGCAGCCTGAAGATTCCTAGCGACACCAGATCGTAGTGTGGGAGGATTAGCGGAGCGTGCTTACAAGTACCTTGGTCTCGATGTCTGTGCAGGCATTTCGATGAAGGGTGGGCGGTCAGATGGCTGGTAAAGAGAGAAAAAACAAATGACGATTTAGAGGAGAAGTGAGCCATAAGCCAGAAAACTAGCTGTCTCGCTAAGCAGAGCTCTAGAACGCTTTCAGTCATGACGCAACCGGAACACTTTCTTTCCTTGATCATGAGAGGTGGCGGTGCCGGGAGCGAGAGTCCGGTCCTGGCAAGAAGAAACAACGGCCATCTCTTTGGGATAGAACCATTTGCTTCCTCCGTTAGTCTCGAATCTTTGTACACTTCTGCTGTACAAGACAGTGGACGGTCGAGTTGTGTGAAGGCTCCATCTGTTTTCTACATTCCCCGTCCGTGTCTCTTTGCACGGGCTGTGCGGAAGGCGCCAAGGAATCCGCCGGAAGACGTCGGAGACACAATTCCTCGAAACTTCAGCAGGCGTTCAGAGAATCTGTCGGTCAGGTCCAAGAGAGAGTACTCGCTCCTCAGTCAAGAAAAATCGCAGCATTTAGTAACATGGGCTTTGATCAAACCCTAGCTTTAACAGGCGTCAGACCCGAGAAGCCTAGTACTTTACTTTCCCGGCTTTGTGTCTTCGGCAAAACCTCAAAGCAGATGAGGGGTGAACCTTCGACTTTTCTTTGACGCTAAGCGAATATAAGCCATCTCACCTGTATCACCTTCTTACTTCCGGCCTTCTCCTCTTCTCCAACGGTCCCCTGCGGAATGTTTCTGGAGCTGTCAGAGAACCTCACTAATCGTCCAAAGAAGAATTAGACAGCGGGATAGAACACCCCAGCCCACCCGGCCGTCACTGCAGAACCTGAGCTTGCCGTCGTATGATAACCCAAGTGTTGACCAATCTGTAAACTATCAACAGCAGCAAACGGAGACATACTGGGACTGAACTGACCGTCAGAGGACGTAGCCCCCCCACGACGTGATTTGTATTCCAGACAAGCGTTTCATATTTCTTCTCGTATTCTGGAGGCTTTCCTCATCGTGAAAAGAAGCTGGCGCCTCTGTCACCTTGGCCGTCTGCTAGCACTGAAAGTGCCCTGGTTCATCGACCCGAGGGTCAGTCACCTCGGTAGCCGACACTTGGGGAGACGAGACGCCCCATGCGAGGAGAGCGAACCGGCCATTCCCCGTCCGGTACGGAACTCAAGCCCGCTTTGGCGTATACCCGCATAGCAGTGATTTCCGTGTTTCTTTCCTTGACATCCGACCAACTGGCGAAACTACATCTTAGCTTCCGCCGTGTATCTTGCTCCACTTGTTGGGTCACCCTCGAGTGAAGGACTGGGAGATATCCGTAGCGCATGAGTTGTTGATGACACGCGCCATGAAGCGGTCAGGTTTCAGCTTTTACATGGCAATGTTTTGAAAGTCTGAGGACTTGTTTGTTGTGTGTGTGTGTGTGTGACGGTGCCGAGGTGGCAAAGCTGTCCGCTCGAGTGTCGCTCTTTGACGCGTATGCCAAGGCCCCCGTAGAATGGCGATGACCGCAGTTGCAATTTTACTTTTTCTGATTAACAGTGTCGTCACTGTTCTTCGCCAAGAGCTGTCGATTCCGTCACGGGGGACACAGGTGATGGGTCTTGTGGTCTCGCAGTCCCTACTGTTACAGAGAGCCCAAGGTTCTACTGCAGGTGAGCCGGGATCTCATGACAACAGCCCAAATGGCGCGTTAAGGACCGACTTGACCGATGACGGCCCGTTTGAGAAATATGAAGTGATTGCCCCGTTGTCCCGTCAAGACCAACCAGAAGCTGCGAGGAGTGCGGGCTTGGACAACAACGAACTGCAAGATTCGAATCACCTAAAGGATCACGGCAATCCGGTTGGCACCTCAGGGTGGTACTTGGGTAGTAACTATCAGCCGGTCAGCCAGTGGCGGAGAACCTCGTTTCTTTTGGTCACAGTGGCCGACGACGCTATGTTAAGTCATTTGATCGAAAGGCGCGAGCGGCGGCTTCCTGTCTTGTCGTTTGGTGGAGAAACACGAGGCAACGCCAATTTGAAAAACCAAAAAGCAAGAAAGCAGCGATACCCCGCAGCAGACGGCGACGGTCAGCCCACTGGCGGCGCTTCTCGAGATTCACCTGGGGGTGCAAGTGCTCCCCCTATCACAGTTCGATTATCGTCTCCTCTATGGCTGGCAAGCTTTTCCATGTCCCAAGCCACCTGCCTAGGAGGTATGAAACAGAAGAGCGTTATGTGCGAATTCGTGTGAGCGGATCAGCATCGCTGTTCAGATTTCTCTCAGATACTGCCAACATGTCCGAGCGGAGAACCACAAATGCAGATTCAAATCGTTACCTGCATAGGGGGACTCCAGGAGGACGGACAAGGAGAGGCAGTCGTTTTTGCAGGGGGTTATGGGACCTGTCGTATCTACAACGGTGTTCTAACAGTAAAAGCAGTAGCAGTGTATGACTGTCCACACAGATGGTGCCACGGCACAAGGCTGTCAAAGCGCAGATCCTGCAACAGTCTGGTGCGCAATCCCTTGCCATTTGACCCCGGCTTACGTGAATCTGTTCAGGAGGCGCATACGTGATTTCTACAGTGCTGGAGGCCCGCTTCATCGAAGGTGTCCTCTACGTGGCGCCCTCTCCTGAGTCTCTTAAAGTCCGTCGGTTCTGGCTCAAGAAGAAGTGGATGCGGGGACTCGACACGCGCCGCGCCGGCCGTGCAGACGGTCCCTTGTTTTTTCTCCCTTTGAATAACAACCTGCTGGCCTCCTCTATTACGCGACTAGACAACGATAAAGCTAAGAGGTTTTCTGACAAAGCTGAGTCAATCTCGAAGACCTACCCGCGCGAAGGCGACGATGTTATTCTTATTTGTCCCAATCCAGGGGACTCCGTAATCGTCATTTCAGGTCCTATCGCGTCGCCGCTTTTCCTGGGTAACTGCAAACGAAGGGGTAGCGTACTTCTTCCATCCGAGAGTGGAATCAGGTTGGCCAGCACTCTAATTTGAACAACTGCAGTTCAGACAACGCGCGGCAGCCGATAACCATTCCGATGGTAGCCCACGACGGTGTATCCGCTGTGGCGTGTCCAAGTACCCACATAGTGATTCCGTTCCGTATTCTTTCAAATGCCGGGACCCTGCCAGAAGGGGGAGAGGCACCGGATCACTCATCGGGATCCCGCAGGGTACAGCTCGGGTAGGGGAGGCAGAACTCGACAGACGAGGCGGAGCAGGCCGGCAGCGCTTCTTTTTTGTGTCGGAAAGTACGAACAGCAACATCTGCGTGACGAAAACCGGGAGTTTCTCCTTGCTGATTGGGCGCGTTGCTGGTGTGTTCCCTTTGCGCGCTAGATGATCAACCGGAATCGTTGGCCGACCAGACTCTCATTGTAACAGATGGATGGCGGCAGCTGGCTAAACCCTCGTGGGGAGAGAGAAACGACGCAGAACCAACAGCTCGCGCAAGCAATATTAATGAAGTCGCTCTCGTCTTGCAAACAAAACCAATGCCAAACCTGCTGTCTCCTGTTGGAGATGGATCGACAGACGGACCTAGGGACTCACCGTCAGACAAGTTGAGCGTCCAGTCTGGAAATTTTTTCTTTCTCCAGGCAATTGAGAGGACAACGACTCTGTTAGGTGGAGACAGGATGTGGCTCACAGGACCGCGCCTTCCTTTGTTAAACTGTTTTCTTGATGTGATTAGAGGGGCGGATGTCACCACAGGCAAACCGTGTGCTTCCCGCTCTTGCGAAACCCTGGTCCTGAGGTGTCAACGTCAACGAAAAGTGCTCCGAGTGTCAAGTAGGTTGTTCCTGACCGGGTGCGCGCTGTTCCCGCTGTTGGTCCTCAAAGGGGAGACTATACCACTTAACTGGCTGACGAAGGGGCGAGCACGCAGGGTGTCGACCGGCAGTTGGGCGAGTGTGTCGTACACTCACTTCCTTTGGGTGCCAGTGATTGACAGGTGTGGTACGGTGTGTTATAGTAAAGAATCTTTTCAGCGAGCTTGCACAGGGCTACACAATTCTCTATTCATAGGCAGCCTGAAGTGGTAGAGGCGCGGCGGGACGCTCACATGTTACTAGTCAAGCGTGCACCGGTGGTTCCCGTGCTTTCTTCCCTGCAGGCACCGGCGTCGGACAAGCTGGCCTGTTCAAACAGTGGCTTTATCGGCTATTGATTGCGGTCGTCGTGTCACTTTTCGTTGCCCCTCTTGGGACAGTGGCAGGGCACAGTCTTGCAAGCAGTTCGCCTTATTTTGACTATGTGTGGTCGCAAATGGACCACGGGTTGACGGAGAGAAACCCGCTTGTTTGCCCGACTTTCCAGCATTTCACGAATGGAGAGCTCGGACGCTGGTTTGCCGCGGCCCGCTGGCTTAACATTCTTCGGAGTGCAACACATGTGACGACCGACGTCCGCGTCGCGGCGGGGCTGTGTTGTGGAGGACTCTCGTTCCGGTTGGGCCAAATAGCTGGCCGCCTGATTCGCTGGCTGATCGCAGCTGTTGCCATTGAGAAGGCCACTTCCAAGGCTTCCGAGTTTTATCGCATCTTAACTCGCCGCGTTCTCGTACCCAGTAGCGTTGAACAGCCTGCCGGGCGGCCGGGGGTCTCAAGGGTCGTGAGACAGGTACTTGGCAGTCGAAGCTCGGACAATGGCGAATCCGTGACGGTCACACGAGGGGCTTTTCCACGGACAGCCGACATCCCATCCCACGAGAGCTTCATTTCAGCATGGCGTGAGGAGGCAAAACTCCGTGATTCGTTCGAACAGTGCAACACCTGCTCGTCTTCACCAGTTGTTATTTACTGTCTGGGATTAGAGAACGCGCTTCGGCAACATCGTGAGCGTCGGCACGGGGGGGAGGAACAAGAAGCCCGGAAAGATGACTCTCCGGTGGAGACGCGTGTAACAGTCCCCGCGCCAAAGGCTGACAAAATGCCTTTGTCTCCAGGTATTGTGCTGGTGGCCGTGGAAAGCAAAGCTGCACAATTTGATATTCAGGACTTACGTCCACAGGGAAAAGTGCACCTGCTGAGCCGTTTTGGAACGGCCTGGTTAGCACCGAAGTGGGCCAGAGCGGGACCGACGAGATCTGCCGCTAGAGGGAAACCGACGGAAGCAAAGGGGTACGGGTCAGTATCAGCAGGCGTGCATGTCGACCGATCGACCGGTGCTGGAATAAAGTCTTGTACGCAGGAGACTGTCACAGACACTGCCGCGGGAGATACGCAGAAACATCGGCATGTAACTTGGCCCCGGGAAGCGCTGCGCGTCCGTCAGTCAGGCATGGGGCAGCTGGCTTGTCTAGACCGTAAGCGACCCGAACTCATTTGGTGAACACGGAGTTTTGTGCGCCCATTCCTGGTACACTGTTGAACCGCCGGCCGTTGCCGGGTTGCTATCGGAGTGGCCAAACCGACGAGATAGCAGACACGTTCTCAATGGGGGAGCGAATCACTTCAAGTCACACGGTTTTATGAAATAGAATCCTTCTTAGGCATTCCTGTCGGCAAAGGCGTGGAGATGTAGCTCCCGATCTCGTAGAAACGACCAAGTTGGTCAGGACATATAGGGGGCAAGTGGTACGGTAGAGGAATGTGCTGTGAAGGCAAATCGCTTCAGAAACCTTTCCATCGAGCTCCCCTTGTCAGGCATTCGATCTCCCTCAGCTAGCACAGTGGGGGCGTAAGCGCCGCCGCGAGTCCTGGAATCCGGGGGTGACATGCAGGGCCGACATCGTACTAGGGGCCGGAACGGCAACTGGAGAGCGAAGTTTGCGCGAAAACAGAACACATCACGCAGCCGCGCATACAGGTGTTCACGCTTTCCTCCCGGGACCCGCTGGGTTCTTGGCTCGACACGCGCCCCCCTGTGCATGACTGTTAGTCGTATAGCTTTTCCTTCTTGCAGAGTCGGCTTTCGCTGTTGGCTCTGTCAAAGCGTGGGAGACAGATGGGGGAGTCGACAGAGTAGCCCTGCAGCCTGGAAGCCTAGAGATGGAGACCCGGGCAGACGACCGAGCACGAAAAGACAGAGCCCACCGAGCGGGTAACGAACACGTTCTGATTCCGGTCAGTACGAATCTCATTTCTGCACGAAAGGGCACCGTTCGCCAAACAACGAGGGAAGTTAACAATAATACTGCAGCAGACGAACAGGAGCAAGACCACCGAACAGTCAAAAAGACCGGTTTAATTGTCCTGCTGTGCCTACGACGGGGATCTGACGTTGTGGCAGTGCTACCAGATCACGCCGCTTTCTTATCAGGTAAAAAAAGACAAAGTATGTGTTGAGATTCCCTCAGTGCATGCGAGCGACAGTATACGAAGACATGATTGGTGATCGGGTGAACGGTAATGGCGGTAAGGCTACCTCCAGGTGTTATCGGAATGTTGCATTTCTTGTTTTAGAGAGGAAGAGTGGCTGTCACTGTGATTTTTACTTGGAACTCCAGGGTTACGAAAGTAGCTGAGTTGCTCCGGGAGGAGCCTGATACCGACAACCCGGGAATAGTAGCGCTTTCCGTCTAGTCTGGGGCATTCACACACCTACATGCGACGGTACGGACCGTCTGTCGGATGTGCCAGCCACTGGGCTGAACATGAGAGGGCTTCAGTCACGTGGGAGAGCTCAGGTAGCATTCGCATGGAGGGACAAAGGGAGCGAGACCGTGAGACGCTGAGGTGTTCCGTTTTTCTTTCCATTCTTGTCGGAACAGTCGCACACATGCTTCGGAGAGAGCACCGAGAATCCAAGAAAGGAAATATGTTACAGAGCGCAAACTGGCCGTCTTGATGTATATCGAATGTTCGTGGCTTCTCAGCAAGCCAGAAGAACGCCCCATGGGAAAAGCAGGTGTTCATCGAGAAGACGTGGGCCCCTGCGCAAAATTCGAACTGGACTGGCTACTCCCTCAACCTTCTGTTCAGGGAAGCGGCGCCGCAGGCTCGAAAAGCCTGTATGGACTGCAGGGACAATCTGCCCGAGATGCGGCCTCTGCAGCTGCAGACGAATTTCTACTTTGCAAATCTGAGTATTCCTCAGGCATCTTCTTCTTCATCTTCGGCGTACGCCTTGGCCTTCTCCTACCTGATTAAATACCGATACTGCAAGCTGTCTAAGGCGCTGAACAAAGAGCAAGATTCCGGGACACGAGAAAAGACGAGAGAGGAGATTTTTCTCAAGTGTGTAGAAATGCCAAGTAAGAGAGGCGGTTGACCTACATTAACACTTCCGACTTCATACTAGTCAGAGCGTCTAGGGACCGGAGAGTGCCAAGGAGAACAGAAAGCTCCAGAAACTGGCAGGTTAACTGTACCTATGAATTCTGTCTGTGATCTGTGCAGGTCAGCCACTGGACAAGGAGAATAACTTAGAAAGATTCGCTATGTCTTTGGGTGAGCAAGCAACCAAGGTGACGATCACAACGGGGGGAGCACTGATTGCGATAGCCGCGGTGGCGCTTATGGGCTACAGGATGGCAAGAAAACCATACTTACCAGCCTTACCCGCACCATCACCAAGGCAACAGAAGCAGACTGCGTCCAGGCCCTCAAGTGCTCGCAGTTTGACAGAGAAGTGGAAAGGGACATACACGTCGTGGCGACGGAAGTACGAAGCATGGACAGATGTGCGTCGGGCCGTGTACACAGCCACACGTCCTTATGGTCGTGCAGGCCGGGGGTATTTACTAGGTGCACTTGCCACAAAACTAGGGGTGTTTGTCGGTAAAATGTTACTACTGAGCGTTCTCAGTCTGCCAGCCACTCGGCTCTTCCGCCGGTGGGCTCGTCGGGTTGACTCGCGCGCTGCGTTGCAGAAACGCCGACAGTTAGTTCAATCGCGGAAAAGATCACGGAGCCACGCGTTGACGGCCAGGAAGGCAGAAACAGAGAGTGCAGCGAACATAGTCGTCTACTGCGTGGGCCTTGAGCACGAGCTCAGAAAGGCGGTCAGTGACGAACGCAAGTCTCGAAAATCTTGATATGGCGTACGTCATCGGATGTGTGGAGAATCAGTACTTCGTGTTTGCGACTATCTCCTCCCAGACTTCGAACTCCAGAGAGGTGCAACTTCCGACTTTTGACTGACAAACGCTTCGCTGCGCGAACCAACAGGCTCATGTTGGTTATTTTCAGTGGAAGCCATGCACGGCTGAAACCTTTTCCGTCCTCGACACGCGACCGCGACTCTTCGTTAGGGACTGTCATTCCGCAGCTGTTCGCTGTGTTAAGCCAGTGTCACCTGTCTTCACGGCACCACGCACCCGCACACACAGTAGACCTGTTACGAAAACAGTACGTCCATACATCCTTAGAAGTACAAAAAAGCGGGAGTGTCAATCTTGATGATGGTTGCTTCCACGACAGTCGCCCCTTAAGCCAACCACACGCACTTCACCTAACCGACTGCCCACCAAGAGGATTCAATCTGCTCTACAGAACGCAAAAAGGCGTGGACGGTCTTGCCCCGATACAACAGCACCTCAATTCTTTTGCACCAGCCACTAATGCGTCTTGTCTCCCAGAGAGCCTGCCAGATTTACGCAAAAGACAACAACGCGACGGCGAGGAAGACAATCTATCCGTTCACCCCACCTCTGAAGAGCCGCTGCTCTTTGCTGAGCACGTTGTCGCTCACGCTCACGCCTCGCAACCTTCTCACGCCACCGTCTCCACCGTCCATGCACCCACTTCACTGGCTTGTTCAACAAATACAGAGCAAGTGTCAGGAAAAACAAATCCGCCGCCGTATTGACTCCAAACAGACCCCCACCTCCCATAAGAAACCCAACACCTGTCCGAGTGTCTTTTGTGCGACCGTAATCTGCCGCCAGTTTGATGTTCTTCCACTTCTGTGCAGTGTAATAGTCCACGAAGTCTTGGTCCGACATGAATGGTAACAAGCGCCACCCTATTCTACGAACAGCCTCAGGTCTGTCGATCAGACGTTGACGAAAGATTTCCCTGTGGCGTGGAGATGATTTTGACAAGAAATGGCCTCCGAACATGGCCGCGGCCGAAACAAGGTAGATCTTCACGAAAACGTCCAACGCATCACCAAGGAACGAATCGAGTTTCTTGAAGACTCCTGGCTTCGCCGTGCTGCCCGCTGATTCTCTCCGGCCTGCACATGAATCCCGCGGACAACACTTACCTTTGTGAATCGGCTGCTCTCAGTCCGTCAACTTTCATTCGGCGCCTCCCGGATCAGNNACTCCGAGAAACAGCACAGTGTGGCAACAGGAGCGCCCCGAGCACCGCACGAAGGTAGAACTTGAGAATCGAACTCTATCGATGATGCTCTGTGCCGCTATGGACTTCCGCACACAACGAGAGGAGGGAAGTACTCGGAAGCACTGATTTGATCAAGCACATTTCTACTTACTTGATCGAGACGGTTTCCGTAAGGCGTGCCTCAACTCATGTTCCCCGCACTTCAGCTTGACGGCGTAGCGTCGAGGGGTGAATTGCTTCCGTAGCCCCATCAGTAGGCAACGCGAACCGACAGGAAGAGGCAGTACCACTTCCGTGTAAGAAGTGTCAGTTTCCTTTGGTTGAGAAAAGGAAACACTGACAAAAATCGGAGTGCTGCGCTGCCTTGCAAAAGCAGCGTCGTCATCGTCATCTTCCTCACTGCTCTTCCGCTCAGAATCCGAAATAATTGTTCGCATGACCTGTTTTCCACCAGTCGGCACACCGCCTTTCCCTCCCAGCCAAGCCTGCTGAACTGTGACTCTGTGCGTCCACGGACCCCGGAGGTTTCCTGCGCGACACACAGGATTGGCGGAGCCGCTGCGCTAACTGAGATACATGAACAGGAGCCCCCTGTCGGATTTCCACCTCTCAAGCTCATGTCGCTATCATTCCCCTGAAAGGTCACCGAAAAAACAAGCCTGGTACTCCTTGTGCATTTTGCAACAAACTGGAATTTCGTAGACCGGCGTGCACAACCACAGACAGCCTCTGCAGATCTTCCAAGATTCAATGACAACCTTCCGACCTTACCTGCTAGCATCCTCGCATAATCCGGGGGGACGGCAACGAGCCCAGAACCACTGCCCAAGCAGAGTATGACAACCAGATCTCCAGGCTGCACTACTGTTTTTGTAGAAGACTGCTCCTCCGGCCCTTCCGAGGCGTCCGCCTCAATTCCAGAAGACACCAACGGTATCGCTGCGCGCCAGAAATTACCATCGGCTGATCTCTCCACCTCCTCCGGCTCGTACTCTTCAGGCATGCTCTCGTCTGGAAGCCGACGCTTCACGAGGCCCTCTCGTCCTCCACCTGGCTCAATCGATAAAACACCCGGCGGGAATGAAACAAACTGCGCTCCATTAACTTGTTGTAGGGCTTCCACCTGTGACAGCGAGTATGAGTTTCCTGCAATGAAACACACACCGACGACAGAGCCAAAACGGAAAACTCATAGTACAATTGAAGAAGACCTGCAGACGCACCGGAAGTTAACACTCGGGCCAGAAACCCGTTGACCGGCCTCATGTCTGCATTTGTGTCTACTCACTTTCACAGTCACGTTTAACAACCTGAAAGAGAAAAAAAGCATACGACCGGTTCGGAAAGAAACAATGGAATGCGACCCCACTCAAGCATGTGTAGCGTGCTGAACAAGAAAATTTGAATTAGCCGTGTAGGCCTCCATCTGGCCTTAGTTTCGATCACACGGAAACTAAGGAAACGAAAACGGAGGAATCTACACCCTACTTGCTATTCAGTGCGCTGGAGACTTACCGTCCTCGCATCTAAGGCCACCCCTTTGATCTCTTGAAGCTCGCAGAACCTCTTTCCAGAACAGTGTACGGGTCACTTCTTCACTTGATCGGAGTCCAGGGCATGTGTCAAAAGGGTCCCGGGTGTCCTCTCCTTTTCCGCCGGCTTTTCCGTCTCCTCTATCCACCGAGATACTGCCGTGAACAAGACTGGCTACGTCCTGGGAATCTGCTGCCAGCCCAGAATCGACAGACACAAGAACGAAACTTGTCTTGAGATGATGAGGCGCACTCCTGCGATTTTCGCTGGGACCATTGAAGGCAGATTCCCGTGCTGCATCATTGCTCCACGACCCAAAACACTTCGATACGCCCAGATCAGAGGAAGTTGAAGCGTTTACATCTTCTTCGCCTGCTGCCGGAGATGACTCCGGCTCGGCTGCGAGACATGAGTGAAAGAGGGGCGACACTACGAAAAAAAGAACCAGCTGAGCTGCCGACCACGCCTTGGGCTCCATCTCCGTCACATGTGAACTGAGCAATCCAATCTTCGGTAATAGTGCCTGCCACGGCGAAACGGTCAGGTATCGGAACCGAGTCGTAGACACAGCAACATGTTGACGCGCATGTTACCAATCTCGATGTTTTTATCCGTAACGGTTCTCACACCCTGTGAGGGGGACGCTCAAAACACAACAGTGTGGATGAGACGCGTTTTCTTCTCTGCCTTGTCCGTACAGCGGGAGACAGGAGCAGCTACGCCCAAAGAGACGCAGCTGTGCCGCTTCCATTCAAACTGCCGCCCCCCGTTACGACATCCGTCGTCCCTGGAAGATGTCACTAGTTGTGCTTAAGAATCCTTGAGGAGTGCGTTCCGGCACCCCGTAGAGTGCTCGCTTTCTCAAAATGCCACTGCCGGGGATCGGGCCTCGCCGCCAGCACGTCGCCGACCGGCTCTAAGCCCAGTGGCCGCTGGCCCGCGGGGGTGAGCTCCACGCCTGGGTGTTTCTTGTCACCAGGTATTAATCGGCCGTCAAGGTCATTCAATGAGAAACAGTTCCAGCTAATACCCTCTTTCTCAGCAATCAATTTGATACGGGCGTCAAGCCGATCGTAGCGAGTGGTCGTAGTGCCCGGCCGGTCAAATGATGATCAGAGGTGTACAGCATTCACCAAAACACTGATTCACGGAGAGCAGGTGATGCAGATTTAACGAGCAACACGAGATACGACTGAGCGCTGTATCTGTATGTCGCAATGCCGCCGCGGGCAACCGTGTGTCTTTTCCTCCTATTGCGTTGTCGGGTGTATCGTTGGGTTCGTAGCGCACTAGTGGTGTTGGAAGCGAAAGGAGTGTTTGAGAAGGTGAACTGTCGTCCCGCGACCAGACAAGCTTCTCTATGAGAAGGAGTATGGTATAGATTCATCCGTGTGGTTCCCCTATGTCGTAGTGCAGTCTAGACGGCAAATCATAGAAGACATGTTCGCGGATTACTTAAAGTGACAGCGGACCGCTTCAGATAGTCAGCCGTGTTGTGTACTTCAAGTATTGATGGCGTCACGAGGACAGAAAAAGGAGCAAAATCAGCACCTTCCGCCAAGGAAGAAAGGATTGCATACCGCCGCCCGACTCCCCAGGTGTATGTACACTCGAACTGAAGGAGAACCCCACTGCCGGAAGTCAAGTGCGGCCGATCGGCTGCTTTTCTGTTCGCGCTGTTGGAGCACGGAGAGAATGAGCGAGAGCATCAAAATATTCTCTCAAGTACACCCCGAGAAGGCCACCGTCTCTACTAGCCTTGGCATCGCCACGTGCGAGCCACTTCCGTAGCTGCTGCGAAAAATGGCTCGTTCTTTCGACTACCTCTTTCGTTTCTGGAGAGACTTCTGCGGCTACGAAGCTTAGACGCGTGAACTACAGACTCCCGAGTAGTTCATCGTTTCACTCGTGCTGTGCAATTGCGAGAAACTCACTCACTATCCACGTATACACCTTCTCGGAGCTCTTGCCGAAAAGCTCTCTGGGGAAGTCTTTCTATACCCGTGGATCTCACTACCTACGCCTACATACGGTGTGTCTACATCTCTCTACTGTCTGTACATGTGTATCAACGACGCTCGCTCTCCTTTTCAACCCCGAAGCAATCAGTCTATGTGCGTGCGACGTATCTACACGCAAATCCGCTTGCATTCCTCTACCGATCTATCTGTCTGTCTATCTCTATCGATCTCTGTTTTAGCATCTGGAAGTTTCCACACCTTTTCTCAAGTTGTCCCTTGTACTCAGTCTTCATTCTAAGGTGTCGACACACTCCACGCATGCCGTCTCGCCTTCCTTTCTTCTCGACCAAAAAGAGTTCGAGAATGAATAGTAGAGGGTACGTACAGAGGAAAGGATTTAATCGGCAGGCTGGAATGAAGAAAAAAGAAAACGGATTTGTTTGCTTATAACTGAATGGAAACGGCTGATTGAAGCGAATGCCCTGGCTCATCATTTTACCTATCGTATCATCGTCATCCTTACGACGCGAAAGAAGCAAACCACGGGCATTCTCCTACATAGACAAACACCACGGATCATAATAGACCTATAATAAGAATAGTAAGAGATCCATCTTTTCATCCCTCTCTATCAACTTCTATGTACACACATGAATGAGCCTCTATCGACTCGGCTTATATAGTGAAAAGAGATAAAAAATGAATGAAAGAAAAACGCTTCGGTCGAGGAACCGAACCTTCAAGAAAACATCCATCACATGTCCCGATGCAAAAAGAGGGATCAAGAGACATCGCTACATGCGTGAAACGCTCTCTCTCTCTCTCTTTCTCCCTCTCTGTCAAAACAAGCCCAGTGGGGAGCTACAAGAATACTACAAAGATATTCTCTAAGGCGCGTTCACCAAGAAGCTCTTCCTTCAACTGGATCGCAAGCCTTCCCCTCTCTCTTTCTCACTTTTCCACAGAAACAAGATCTCTCTCTCTCTCTCACCGCTCTCTCTTAATCGAATCAACATACAAGAAACTGATAAGAAAACAGACAGGCATAAAGACTCGAAGAAGTCCCAGCTATCCATCTACCTATCTTTCTTTTTCTTTAACTCTTTGCTTGCATAGCGCATCCAGGCGTCATCAAGCATCCCTGCTCTTCGCGCATTTATACATGAGGTAAATCTCTGTAGACACACGAAGATCATACATGACTCTCTTGTGTATTGACAGATACATCTACCTGTACATACATATGTAGGAAGATCATGGATGCGTCTCTACATCTCTCCCTTCTAGGTCTTCTCCGTGTCTTCTTCAGTGTCATACCAGACTGTCTTCACCGAACAAAAGAAGAGATTCATCCTCTTTACACAAGCATAGAGACATCTCAATCAATGAGAAGTCTCCCTCGCTCATCTCTATCTCTACTTCCTTACTTACTCTCCCCTCGTCTATTCTCCATCAAACGAAGGATACCTGACAGTCTGCACTCTCTACACACATAGCGAGACATACAACCGCGTATATATATATATATATATGTAGATAGCTAGCTAGATAGACATGCGTATAGAGAGGAGGTGAAAACGAAAGGGGGTGCGTTGGAATATCCTCCCCCAGATCAGTTGTTTCATGAAGACACAGCATTGACTATGAACATCTCTATGCAATCGACCGACACATACGAACTAAAGAATATACCGCAGTCCTTACAGATGCGATACCCCTACTGCCTCATGCCACACGTGTCTATCTCGATATGCACCTACGTAAAGGCGTGAACTATGTAGAGATAAATAGGTATATAGATACATATATATGTAGATAGATAAAGAGATTGGAAGAATAGATATTCTCCTCTCTCTGTTTTGGATCCGAGGTAGGAGTGGTCGGCATTCTGATGGAATAGAAGACGAATGGCCCGGCTCTCTCTCCATCAATCTCTCCTCTTCCTACTCCCTCAGTCACTCCTGTATCAGAGAAACTCTCATCTTCTCCGAAAAAGAAAGAAAGAGAGAAGAGAGAGGGAGAAAGAAAGATAGAGAAAGAGAGATAGACAAAACAGAAAGCAGAGGAAGAGGTGCATTCATCATCTTCATACATATCAATACACAAGAGAAACGAGACATCTCCATTGAATCCATCCACAGACCTTGTTCTTTTTCTTCTTCGTCTTCGATTTCGTCTTTTGTCTTTAGCTCCCTTGTACATACACCCGGAAGAGGTAGGATTGTGAGAGAGAGCACAAACCAGAAGAGAAAAGAAAGAAGAAGAAAGACAAGAGAAGCGGCTTTACGCATGTCGCTTCTATAGTAGATGATGAAAAGACATGATAGCCAGAAAAGACTAAGAAGCAGAGAAGATCCTTTTCTTTCTTATCCCTTTCTTCTCGACCTCTTGTATCACGAGACCCATACTATTATTCATGAGACCGATCTGCTTGAATACCCTCTTCTCCTTCACTCCTCTGATCTTCTCTCCTCCATCGTCTTCTTCTTTTTCTTCTCTTTTTCTTTTTCTTTTTCTTCTTCTTCCTTTTCTTTCTCTTTCTTTTTCTTTTTCTTCTTCTTCCTTTTCTTTCTCTTCTTCTTGATCCATTTGTAAATCTTCATTAAGCTTTTCATGAGTATACTGAAAGTAGACGTCTCGAGCCTCTAGAAGAGAGAAGTCCTCTTCACTTACGATCCAAGCAGCTACCACGGTTATATCGTCTTCTTTTCCGCCGCTTGTTAGTCCTGTGAAAGAATGAAGAAACGCCTCCGGAGAAGAAGGGCCCTTCGCTCCCTGTCGCTCTTGAGCAGCATTTCCACATGAAGAGAAAGAGAAAGAAGAAGAAGAGAAGGAATTCTGCTGCTTTCTTGCGTTCTTAGAGAAAGGCGTCTGGGCTGAGGCATCTAAAGATCTCCAGTAAGCGGCAAAAGATAAAGCTCGGGCTATCTGAGAGGGGTGTGTTGAATGAGACATATCAAGATCCAGTCGCTTCGCCTCTGCTGGAGATAAAGTAAACCCTGTCGAAAAGAAAAGGAAGGCGTCGCGAAAGCAAAAAGAGAAATGTTGATTAACATAGAAAGAGCGAGACAGGGAGAAAGATATTCAGGCAGAAAGATGAGGCAAATGATGATGAGATCTATCTATCTATCTTTCT
>NW_027155829.1:21475-23657 GCF_002600585.1 Cystoisospora suis | reverse complement strand
ATGTATCTATCTTTGATCTATCTGTAATCTATCTTTAATCTATCTTTAATCTATTTAATTATCTATCACCTAGCTATCTCTCTACGTATAAGAAGGAGAATGAAGGTTCTGCGTGGATGGTATGCAGATCAGATCGAGAGAAGAAGAATCTCTAGGAGAAGAAAACATCCATAGCAGACAAGGATGTATACCGATCCATACATGTGTGGGTCATGCTGACAAAGAGAAGAACGACAGCCACTTCTCATACACCTAAGAAGGACTACTGACAAATGCTAAAACGATGATGATACACATATATGCACATATACATAGTATGATGACACATACACAACATATATACATATGTACATACATGTATACATATATCTATATATATATATATATGTTTAGGTCCTGTTTCTCTCTGCGGCTATGAAGGATACAGAGACGGTCGTCTTTGTAAGTCAAGCACCACATACATCTTCATGCATGCATACATATTCACACATACATCCATATGTCTCCGTACATGTGCAACAGAGACCCACCGAGTTTGCGAGCTCTACGGAAGATAGAAGGGGAGAGGGGACAGACAGGAAAGAGAAAGAACACGAAGGGATGTTAGAAGAAGAAAGGAAGAGGAAGAGAAGAGATCGACTTTTTGAGAAAGATCTAAGGAGCTTCGTGGTCGGTAAGAAAGAAGAGAAAAAGAAAGACAACTGGCGATTGATCAGAGTTTAGGGCAAGAGAGACTTAACAGGAGTGAAATTCCACCCTAGGCCTTTTCTTTTTCTTTTTCTTCTTCTATAAGCCTTACCGCATAGAGCAGTGATCTCATAGTCAAAGAGATTGTCGAACAAGCCATCGGTTCCTAAGAGAATAAGGTCTCCTTCTTCTACTCTGACACTAACAGTTTCTATCAGGCTAGGCGAATCGCCAATAGAGAATTCGTCTATCTCGTCGTTCTTCTCTCTCTTCTCTGTCTCCCTTTCTCTTTCCTTCTCTTTCTCTTCAGCCTCTCGAAGTCGCTCCTTCTCCGTAGAGGTGTCCGTAGTGGTCAGAGTTTCTTCTTCTTCTTCTTGAGAATTCTTGTCTTCGCATGCGCATCCTTTCCTTCTCTCCCCTTGCTGCTGCTTCTTCTTCTTCTCTTCCTCCTGCTTGTGCTGTCCTTCTTCTTCTTTCTTAGTGAGAGAATATCTCTGGAATTCTTTCTCGGCTATATCGACAAGGCGATCGAGGCCCTAGAAAGAAAGAAAGAAGAAGAGGAAGGTTAAGGACAAATACACAGAGAGAGAAGGAACAAGAAACGAAACAAAGGAAGGGATAAATGCCATGTATCGCAAAGAGAAAGAGAAGAGAGTCAATCCTGACTTGACGAGTTGCTATACATATACATCAAGCGACTCTTTAGCCTTAGATCCGTACATAGATATACATGGATGTATGTGCATACAGGGATACATACATAGGCAAACATACCTATTCATACACATTCATGTGTCTATTTATATAGCTATCTATATAGATAGATAGTATAAACGTATACAGAGAGAAATGTAGACTTGATCAGAGTGATGGCTGTTGTATCTTCTGAGATAAAGAAGATAGAGAAACGAATTTCGTGTGTACATACAGAGCGATAGAGAGAGGACAGAGAAGAGATACACTGTACATAAGAAGATAGATACACAGGAGAATGAAAGACAAATACACGAAAACATACCACCTAGATACATCCCACAGATCAAAGAGAAATAGATCGATACATAGATAAGGAGATTCAAGATGGATACATACATCAAAGATAAATAGAGAGATAGATCAAGACAGATAGATGAATAGATTAAGGTAGGTGGAGCGGGCAGTTGGCTTATTGTGAAGGAGTTCCTGTGTATGTTGACTTACTTGATGCCGTAGTGCAGTCCATTGATCGGGGCCGGGAATGTGGGCGAATTGATAAGGCACATTGAAGGTATGCTGCATTTCTCTCACTCTCTTCACGATACTTAGAAAAGAGGTCGAACCTCTCGATGAGAAAGTCTGGCTTCCATGACTTTCTGCACCTCCTAAGCCTTGTGCTCGTGGCTTTCCTAATCTTCGGAGGATCACACCCCCACTATCTCCCAAATTCGCCATCCCTGCAATGGAGGAACGAAAGAAAGAGATAGATAGATAAAGGATTGATAGAAAGATAGATTAA
>NW_027155829.1:0-21302 GCF_002600585.1 Cystoisospora suis | reverse complement strand
TAGATAGATAGATGAAAGATAAAAGACCCCCAAGGAAGAGATAAAAATCTCCACTCAGGTAAATCTCGAAGCATACTGGACATACCGTTTAGAGATATGGGCTCGTATATGTGTCTTTGAAGGAACTTCGATTTATCTTAGTCTATCTCTATCTATCTATAGCCGATGAGATACCGCAACGATCTTTCTATTTGCGCTCTGTTTGCTTCTCTCTCTCCCAGAGTCTTTCAAAACGTCAATCATCATCTACACATCTATATATATATATACATCTACATACATATACATATATACGTATAGGATGTGTATATATACAGGCATAATCATGGAACAGCACACTTACTCTACAACCCTACCTCATCCACATTACATGTATATGTATCTACATATATGTATATGTATGCACTTGTATGTATACATCTATGTAGGCATGCAGATGAACTGTGGAGACCTTTGCCATGAGTCGTTGTGTGTTGCCGTGTCTCGTCTCTTGTAGATCAACTGGCCTCTCCTGTGGATCACGGGGTACGAGACGACACTCTTAGAAAACTGTCTTCTCCAAAGCGTCTCCTAGCTCCCCTTGAAAGAACACATTCTACCCTTCTATACACATACCTATATCTATACATCTATACATATCTGTCTAAACTTCTATATATCTTCGATACTACATACCCAGTAGCAAGTCTATACTTCTCCATGGGTAAGATTTCTGTCTATCTCGCTGTACGACACTCTCAAGGAGATATACATACATATAGATACATATCTCTAAACAGAGATATATACATGCAGACAGATATGATAGAAATACATATATATGCGTAGATAGATGGATAGATGCTTCGGAAGTGAGTGCATAGCTGTATTTTGGTATAGATGTGAAAAGACAGATGCATGTATAGATAGAAGTCTCCTCGCGTGTGTTGAGTATGAAGACGGATGGAAGTTCGTGTCTTGTGTTGTCTTCTTCTTACCGAAGATCTTTTTGCTTTCGTCGAGAATTCCTACAAGAGCCGTACTACTTCCATAGCTCGTCGCATGTATATACGCCTGAGTGATAGCCTCCTTAGCTAGCTTGGCAACGTCCATATCTTCTTCTCCTTCTTTTTGTCTTTCAGATTCTCTTCTTTCTTCTTTCTCTCCTCCACCTTCCCCCACCCCTCCTTGTCCCTCTTCTGCCTTCCTTGAGGCATCTCCTCTATCGTGAGAGGAAGAGGAAGAGGAAGAAGAGGAAGAAGAAGAGGGAGAGGTACTTCGATGAGACGTGCGATTTTGTTTAACGTGATAGATGAATCTGAGAGAGCCCTTCATGAGATCTTGCGCAAAGAGCTGGGGATTGATGCCTGCAAGATCTTGCCATTCGCTTACTCCATCTGCAACGCCTAGGGAATTACAAGAAGAGCTGACAAACCAGGCATCTTCTCCGCCTCTGTATCTCTTATCATCTCTCGGGATACAATACGACCCCAGCCACAGACGCAGTCGGGAAGATGGTCTCACGACGTCTGCGCTTTCTTTCTTCTTATGCGCAGCAGGCAGATGAGAGAGAGACGAAGACAACGACGAGGGGAGACCAGCAGAGGATGATAAGCATGAAGAAGAAGAAGAGAGTAATGAAGAATTTGAGGAAGCGTGATATGATAGAGAAGAAGAGGAAGAAGAAGAAGAAGGAGGAGGAGGAAAGGAAGGCCTCGGTGAGAGACAGAGAGATGAAGAAACATGACGGGCACTCGAGGAGGAATAGAAAGAAGAAGAAAGAAGGTGAGAATGACGAGTTGGGTCTCTTTTATGAGAGCTTTTCTTCTTCTTGTCGTCTGATAAAGAACTTCGCCGATCCTCTGAAGTGTCTTCACGTCTTTCCCGAAGTCTCTCCCCTTGTACACTCATATGACCTCTCTTGCTGTTGTGCTTCTTGTGCTTTCGCCTTCTTCTCCCCCGTTCTTCGTCTTCTCTTCTTCCTCTCCACCCTCCAACTACGAGAAGATCCACAATACACAACGGGAAATCTCTTAGGCATCCAGTCAAGCGAGACGTGTGGCTCTTCGCATCGAGCCACATGCCCTTTCTTACTATACGTGACGAAGAAGAAGAAGACGAAGAAGAAGAAGAACATATCTGCATGGAAGGATGACTGCTCGGCCATCTTCGTCTTTTTTCTCCTTCTCCTTCCTCTTTTCTTCCTCCTTCACTCTGTCTGTCTCTTCCTCCTCTTCTTTCTTCTCCGCCCACTCTACCTGGACTTGCCACGTTCATCGCGTTTCTATTGGAGATGGGATAATAGAAGAGACCGGGTCTTCTCCTGGTGGATAGACCCTCCTCCTCGACTTGGAATTCGTCGCAGAGATCTTCTTCCTTCTCATCCCCCAGAGACACTGTATTCGACCGATGGATGTGAACTACCGAACCTCCTGGCCCACAAGAAGAAAAAGAAGAAGAAGATGAATACGTCGATGTATGACGCTGCGGCTCATGGGGTGAAGGTCCGGAGGAGGAGGAGGAAGAAGATGCGTAGAAGGTATTCATCGTATCTTTTTCTTCATGTGCTTCTTTCTCTTTCAGTTTGTCGAGTGTATGTGCATCTTGTGCATGCGGAGGAGATCTTCCATTCCGGGTGCCCGGTGTCTCTCTGGTAGAAGGAGAGATAATATTTACAGAGAAAGACTGGGACGAAGATGGAGAAGAAGACGAGAGAGAAGAAGAAGAGATAGGATGATTTAAGGAAGGCGTATAATGATGGAGCTGCTGAGAAGGGGGAGAATGATCGGCTGTCCTTGATGCGTCGGGGCTAGACGAAAGAGAAGAAGAAGAAGAAGCAGAAAGGTGATGTCTATGAGAGAACTTTCCACCTCTCTCTTTCTCTCTCTCTTCAGGAGATACAATCTGAATGCATGCAGGAGGATTCTGAGAAGTTGAAGAGGAAGAAGAGAAAGAAGACGAAAGAGGAGGAAAGATAGAAAGATGGTCGGAAGAAGAGGAGGCGCTGCTATCGGATGTGGTTGTAATAGAGTCACTAGACATAAGGCCTCCTAGGGATTCCACAGAAGAAGAAGAAGAGGAAGAAGAAGAAGAAGACTTCTTACATGATAAGGATGAAACCTCCGCCTTCCCTGTCTTCTCGCCTTCTTTCTTCATCTTTCCTCCCCGCCGCGAAAAAGCTATCAAGGCCTCTAAATCTCTAAGAATGCACAGCAAAAGAAAAAGACACAAAGATAAAGATACAGAGATAGAGAAAGACAGATATACAGAGATCTACTGAAAGTACATACCTAGACACACCAGGGTCAGAGAGATATGCAGGTACATATGCCTACACTCCCAACTACATATACACACATGAGACATTCCTACATACATAGAAAGGTAAATAGATAGACATAGATAGATATAGAGAGATAGATAGATTAAAGATAGGTAGATAAATAGATTAAAGCTAGATAAAAAAATAGATTAAAGATAGATAGATAGATTAAAGATAGATAGGAAAATAGAAACGTTTCTCTCGCCCTCTCGCTCTCCCTCTCTCTCTATAGTGGTTTGTGACTTTATATACAAATAGAGAGAAAGAGAGAGAGAAAAGCGTAGGTATCTCTTTCTATATCGACGTATGACTACAACATGTATGAGGATATAGTTCTGCGTGAAGGAGACATATATGACTACTATGTACTTGCTTGAGACATGCCTCGGGCTTCAGCCAGGAAGAGAGTAGAAGAGGCTAAAGAAAAAGAAAGAAAGAAAGACTTTCAAGAATAGATATGCCATCTATAGACACACACAGAACAACAAGATTCATATTCCTTTATACATATACATACGCATATAAACATATATATATATATATAGAGAGAGAGAGAGAGAGACAATTACGATAGAAGCCAGTAGGGCGTATATAGAAGAACGACTATGTATGTATGTGTATCTTTTTATCTATCCAGATATGCCTACGTACATATATGTCTCTACATATGTATATCTCTATACAGTCTAAAGGCAAGGATGAAAGAGAAAGAAGAGGAAGACCGGACGGCCTACATACATATGCACCCACGTGAGAGGATAATAAGGGCAGAAGCAGAGGCACCCCAACAGAAGAAAAGGAGAGACGAGAGACATGAAGAGAACACAGTGAAAAGAAGAAGAAGAGAAAAAGAAGAAAAGAAAAGAGAAGAAGAGAGAAGAAGAAGAAGAGAGAAGAAGATTGTGTACCTCTTTTGAGTGTGGGCCAGAAATTTTTGCAGTGTAGAAGGATTCTTTCTAGGTGGCAGTCTCCAACTCCCTAAAGACTTTCCTCTAAGCAGATTTCTCTCTCTTGAAAAGATGTCCTCTTCTTCTTCGATGCCGTGTTGTTCTCCTTCTCTCTTCTTCTCTTCTTCTTCTTCTTCGTGAATATCGATCTTCCTGGAGATTGCCTCCCTTGCCTTCTTCTCCTCTACGCAGTCAGACACATGGAGAGCCGCAGCATTTCCTTCTTTGCTTCTTCTTCTTCTTCTTATCGTACTGTTTAGACTTTCTTCTTCTTCTCCGTCACTTGCCGAAGAAGAGCTCTCCTCACTCCCGGTGTCTTGGGTATGAAGAGTCTTCTTCTTCCTATTCTTCTTCTTCTCCTCCTCCTCCTTGTCAACACGAGTATCGGTGCTACAAACAAGCGAAGGCGAAGGACTCCCTGGGAGAGAAGAAGAAGAAGGATGCTGTATAGCAGATTTGGGCTCTTTTTCTTCTTTGCGTTGAGAATCTTCTTTCTCGTGGAGTCTTTTCATCTTCTTCTCTCCCTCTTCACTTTCGCGTCTTCTGACTCTTTCTGTTGATCTTTCCTGTTCTTTCTCTTCTTTCTTCTTCTTTTCTTCTTCTCGGGGAATCTCTCTTCCTAGGTAAGAAGAAGATGAGGCAAAGTCTTGTATATTCTTATCTATCTCTCCTCTCGCACTTCTTCTTCGATGTGGCGTCTTGATAGAAACGTCTTCTTCTTTTTCTCCTTCATTTCCCCGCTTATCCTCTATCTCTTGAGACATGTCATCGTTCTTCTTAAGACAGGGAAGGAGAATCTCTTCCACATTTTCATTCTCTTCTTCTTTTCTTCCTTGTATCCTTCTCTCTTCATTCTCTCCTTCTTCCTCTTCTCTTTCATCGAAATCTAGATCATCTTTGCAGGTCGCTTTGAGAAGCTCCACAGGAGAGGGACGAAGTAAAGAAGGAGAAGAAGAAGAGGCCATCTCTAGGCTGTCCGTAGAAGAAGAAGACGAGGTACCAGAGGAAGGGACAGGAATTCTCTTCTCTCTTCCATAGTGTGAATCTTCTTCTTCTATTTCATTTCTCTCCTTTTGTTTGCCCGTCTCATCCTCGTCTTCCTCTTTGACATCCTTCCTGCTCGGAGATGTCTTCTTTTTCTTTTGCTTCTTATTCTTGTTCTTCTTCTTCTTCGTATCCCTACTCTTCTTCTTGTTCTTTCTCTTCTCGGAAGAGGATAACGAGGAAGACGATGAGCGAGAAGAAGAGGAGCGAAGATCTCTTCTTCCTCTTATCAATACTTTCATCGCGCTCTCTGTCTTCTGGTCGTTCTTCGGGGAGAGCAAAGTCCCTCCTGGAACGGAGAGACACCTCGCACCAAGAGGAAGAGGAAAGGAGAGAGACAGAGAAGAAGAAGATAAGACGGAGGAAGGGCGCTCCTGATCTAATACAGACGATGAAGGGCCCTTCATGTCTGAAGAACGAGGAGGAACAAAAGAGGAGAGAGAAGAAGACTGGGGAGCAACGATGCTAGAGGAAGGAAAAAGGACTTCACGACCGGGGTGAGAAATAGAAAGATCTTCTTTGCCTTTTGCCGAAAAGCTTTCACTTAGAAAAGAAGAAGAAGAACGTGTTTGCGAGGGGTTCATTCCACCTGTTAAAAAGGGCGGCTGGTCAGGCAGAGGGCCTTGAAGAAGAAAGTGTGCTTCTTGTTCTTCTTCACCCCCCTGCCGGCCCACTCCTCGACCTGCTGACGATGAGAAGAGAGGGCATGTCTCTCTCGGTCTCCCTTGATCTTCTTCTCCTCGAAGGAGGAGAGAAGAAGAAGGAGTGGGGTGCTGCGAAAGAGGCCCATGGGGGTGCAAAGGCGGCGGCGCTGCTTTTCCTAGATCTTCAGCACCCCCTGAGACATGTGAGGAACTTCCCGGCGAAGAAGAGTAAGATGAACTGTTCTCCTTCTGCTTCTTCTCTTCCTGCTTTTTTGAATCTGCTATCTTAGGCAATGAGAATGTGAGAGAATTCACCTCTGAAGAAGAAGAAGAAGAAAGCAACGGAGACGAAGAGGAAGAAGAAGAAGGGACAGGAGAAAGAGCGCTACTAGGTGATTGCCCTGAAGAAGAAGGCAGGACTATCGCTACCGTAGAAGAAGAAGGCGTTGAGACAACGGTAAAGTGCGGCGGCACATCCAGACGAGAAGAAGAAGAGGGAGGACGAAGAGAACTAGAAGAAAAAGAAGTAGGATCTCTTCCTGGAGTGGAAGATGGATCAAAAGTCTCATGATAGCTATGTCTTCGGTGTCTATACACGGGAGAAGAAGAAGAAGGGAGATCGTGAGAGTGAGCATCGACTCTTCTGTGATCTTCTCTACTAGAGTGGGGAGGCCTATCTTCTCTTGTATCTACTGCAACTGACAAGAACCCCGCCCTCTCTATAGTACCTAGGCATTCTGTCTTCGTTCTTCTTCTTCTCCTACTACTACTACTATGGAGATGCGAAGAGGGAGAATGAGAATGAAGACGATAGAAATGAGAGGAATGATGAGAATGAAGGCTCTCCTCCTCCTCCTCGGAAGCAGCCGCAGCAGTAGGATGATGACGATGCCTGTGGAGACGACTAGGAGAATGAGAATGAGAAGAAGAGAGATGTGGAAGACTACGAGGATGTAGACAATGACAGAGATGTCTGTGGAATGGGTACGGTTCTTCTTCTCCTCTCCCGTTCCTTTCTTTCTTGCTTTCTTCTTCTTCTCCTTCTCTCCGTGTCACAAGCATAGCATCGACAGGGATAGGTGTAGACGTCCAGAGCTTCTTTCGGAGCATGTGCTTATTCGACAGAACAGCAGGCGAAGAGACAAGGCGATGGGAATGAGAAGACGTAGTAGGAGAAGAGGAAGAGTCATATCTTCCCCCCCCCCTATCACGAGCACATGACGAAAAGACAGAAGGATGGAGACAAGAAGAAGATTGTTCTCTATCTTCTTTTTCTCCTTGAAGATGATAGAAACCTTCCCGAGAAGAGAGATGGGGTGCCTGGTATCTACGTCTGTTTTGAGGGGTGTGGTCACGATGCATCACGACCATCTTCTCATACCTCTCTCTCTCAGGTCCTCCTCCTTTCACGAGCTTCTCCATCTCTTGGTCTTTCTCGTTGTTCTCGCTCTTGCGACTAGATGACGTGCCTCGGCGATGATCGAAAGGAAGAGGTGAGAGAGAAGAAAAAGAAGAGGAAAGAAGAGACGCCCCTCCCCCATGTGCAAGGGCGAGATCATAACAGGTAGGAAAGATGCGATGAGGATGATGAGACTCGTGACCCAAAGACGAAGAAGAAGAAGAACAAGGAAGATCGCGACGACGAGAGAAAGAAGAAGGAGAGGTCGGCGTTGAGGAAGAAGAAGAAGAATGAAAAATGTGATGATGAGGAGGAAAAGGATGAATGGAACGATGGCCATGACGATGAGGATGCGAAGAAGAAGAAGAGAAAGAAGAAGCTAAGACGTTCTTGTGATGTGAATGATGGCGATCATGCAGATCTGCAGGGATCGAATTTCTACTTCTTCTTCTTGACTCTTCGTGTCTATGATGAGAATGAGAAAGAGACCCTTCTTCCGTTAAAGCATGCGGCGACGAGAAAGAAGACCTTTTCTTCCCCTCTCTTTCTCCCTCTTTCTTTTCTTCCTTCTTCCTCTCTGCCCCGTCTCGTCCATCATCCCTCCTTGACGTGAACTTAGATGAGGAAGAAGATGAAGATTGAAGATGATTAGAATGAGGAAGATAAAGAGAAAAATGCTTAGAGTGACGACGAGGGTAGTTAAGAACATCGAAGATAGTCCGAGATCTCCAGTGACACTCGCCTGCTGTCCCTATAGCTGTGGTCGTGTACGCTTTCATCTTCTTCCATTGGGGGGATCTACTTGACGGAAGAGACAAAGCTCTTATCTTCCCAGAAGGATGCGCATGATGGCAAAAAGGACAAGAAGAAGAAGAGGAGCAAGACGCTTCTTCTCCTACGACTAGAGGTCTTCTTCTCTGAGGACATGACTTATAGATATACAAGGAAGGAGGATAGACCATTGAGGAAGAAGAAGAAGAGACGAAGAAGAAGGAAAGATCTCGCATCTTGGAAGATGAAGAAGATGAAGAAGGAGAGGAGGAAGAAGAAGAGGTAAAGGGCGAAGAGACACAACGGTAGGAGGGACGAGGGCAATCAAGACGAGGAGAAGAAGAAGAAGGAGGAGGGTGCTCTTCCCCAAGATGGTGACGAGGGTTATGAGACCTAGGAGAAGCACGTAAAGAAGAGATATAGTCAGCGATGGATCGATCAGTCCAGAAGCTCCTTTTTCTTTCTTCTTCTCCCGGGGCATCAACACAAGAAGAAGAAGTCCACTTGTGAGACAAATCTTCTTCTTCTCCTCCTCCTCTCTTCTTCTTCTTCCATCCCAGCTTAGACCTCTCCTCAGCACTCGCTACATCTCCTCTCTGATCTTCTCCTTCTTCAATCTCCTTCTTCTCATGAATCTTCTCTTCTTCTTTTTTCTGCTCCTCCCGCTGCTTGGTACTGCCCCCCCTCATGGAATCTTCTCCTCCTGATATTTTGATACGATACGCTTCCACAGGATGACCGTCCTTCTCTTCTTCTTCTTCTTCCTCTTGGCCTTTGCCTTTTCCAGAGAAATCCTTCTCCTTCATCTTCTTCTTGTTCTTCTCATCTTTATCTCGGTCATCTTCAGTCCTCTTAAAGACCGGATACAAACAAACCTCTTCTTCTTCTTCCCCTTCTTCTTCTTCTTCCCCTTCTTCATCCACCCCTAACCTCTTCCTCTCTTCTCGGCGACAACCTGTCTCTTCCTTTACATCTTCTTCTTCCTCTTCTTCTTCTTCGGCACCTCTAACTTGCCGAAGACTCGCAAATCTCCTTGCCTTATGACTATCACCCTCATCTTCAGGATCGCGCGATACATGAGAAGAAGAAGAAGGCATGACCTGCTGGAATAGAATCTTCTCAAGAATCTCTTCTTCATCTTCTCTTCCTTCGCTTCGTCTCTCTTCCTTCTCTATCATCTTCTCATCGTCTTCTTTTGCGTGTTTCTTCTTCTTCTCTTTCTCTCCATGAGCGATGCGAGGATACCAAGGAAGTATCGATTCTCCTGTGCGAAGAAGAGAGCCCGGAGAGTCCACGAGACAGCCTTCCCTTTGTCTGTCTAATGCACCTTCCACTCCCATCCCCCTCGTAGTCATCCCTTTCTTCTTCATTGTCTGGCTATATGCGTCGTTACTATCGACCACTTCAGAGGCACGGAGCTTCTCTGTAGTGACGAGAGTATGTTGAGAATCCGTTGTAGACTTCTTTGAGAGGCCTCGGACCAAGGAAGAAGAAGAAAAGAAAGAAGGGGAAGAAGAAAGAGACGGAGCAGAGGTAAAAGAAGAAGAAGACGACGACGAAGCAGAATAGAAAGAGGAGGAAGAAGAAGGAAGAGATGGAGAAGAGGCAAAAGAAAAAGACGAGGAAGAGGAGTTAGAGATCATTGGAGAGGAGGAGGAAGAAGAGCAAACAGAAGAAGACTCATTCTGTAAGGGGCGCGGATGGTCTTCTGAAAAAGTGGGAGGAGGCGAAGCAAGCAGCTTATGAAGATGAGATGGATCAGAATTTCTCTTCATGGCCTTCGTACAGTCTTCAGAAAGCATAGAGTCGTCTGACGAAGGTCTAGAATGAAGAGAAGAAGAAGAAGAAGAAGAGAGAGACTCCTTCCTGTGTGGTAAGGTCTGGGAGATATCCTGGTGTACATACACTTCATGATTTCTATAGTCATCGTCTTTCATTCCCTCTCCTGTCTCTATCTCTTCTTCACCCAGTCTAGGATTCTCTTCCTTTTTCTTCTTCTTTTCTTCTTCTTGCTTCTCCTTCTTCTTCTTCTCTTCAACAAGTGAGTATGCATCTCTGGGAGATACAGATGCCCCATGCTTCTCCTTCATAAGATTCGAGAGCTCGCCTTCTTGTTCTTCTTCTTCTTCTTTTGCTCTTCTTTCTCTTTCTTTCTTTTCTTCTTCTTCTTTCACGAGATCTTTCTGCTTCTTCTTCTTCTGTTGCAAAGATTGAAAGTGACGCAGAGCCGCTGGACTGAACCCTGTAGAAAATGTTAGGGTCCCTCGATGACTCGATAAGAATGAAGAAGATGAAGCGTTAGGGCATGCACTTCTCTCTTCCTCGTCATCATTCTCTTCCTTCTTCTCTTTCTCTCTCTGTTTCTCTGTCTTCTTCTCCGAAATCTCCTCATTCTTCTCTCTCTTCTTCTTCTTCATCTGGGTAGTCACCTTGTCATGAATCGAATCATCTTCGATATCTTCATTACAGGTTGATCCTCCATCCGTCTGTTCTCTTCTCTCTCCTTTTCTTCTTCTTCTCCTCTGTATCTTGTTTTCGTCTGAATCTTCTTCTTTCTCCTTGCTATCGTAAGCCTCTTCGCTGTCATCCGCTTCTTCCTCCTCTTTATGAGAAAGAGAATCTCTCGAAGACATGAGCGAGGGCAACGCAGCTTGGCCTGCCGCTCGACAAGAAGAAGAAGAAGGTTTGCTACCGTCATGATGGCGAGTGTGCAGTCGAAGAGATCTCGCCTGATAGGGGTGAGAAGAAGAAGACGGCGAAGAAGAAGAAGGAGAGAAGAATGACGAAGCGGATATCTCTTTTCTATCAGATGAAAACAAGTCATCTGTTCCTTCTCTTTCTTCTTCTTCTTGTTCACTTCTTCTCTCTTGTTCTCCTCTCCTTCTTCCTTCTTCTCTTTCTTGCTCTTCTTGTTGAAGAGAGAAGAAGCGACAAGCGCTGTCGAGCTGCTCATGCTCTTCATCCTTCTCCTTCTTGCTATCATGGAAACCGAGATAAGACGAATCGTGACCTTCAGCGGAATCGAACCCATGCTGCTTGATATGATGGCGAGAAGAAGAGGAAAAAGAAGAGGAAGAAGAAGAAGAATGGGAAGGAGAAGGAGAAGGAAGAAACTGAATAAGAGGAGAGGAAGGGCAGCTTAAGGTCGCTGCATGGGGAGGACTGAGACGATGTGAATGAGAAGAATAGCGAGAAGAAGGAAGAAGATTAAAACGCTGATGCCTCTGTAGAAACTTGGCGAGATGGCTCACGTGGAAGTGATGGGGCCCTGGATAGGCCTGAAGATCTCTAAGTAAACCTAGGGTGTGATGAGCGCTTAAGCTTGAAGAAGAAGAAGAAAAGGGAGGAGAAAAAGAAGAAATTGAAGAAGAAGCATTGCTGGAGGGAAGGTTTGTTCCCTTTGGATTGAAGGAGACTGGAGTATTAGGAGGAAAGTCTTGAGAGGAAGAAAAAGAAGAAGAAGGAAGGGACGAGCATGGTGTGAAGGAGGAAGAAGAGAGGAAAGAAGGAGATGAAGAAGAAGAGGAAGAAGGACAGGTATCGAGAAGAGATATAGAAGAATATGGGGGATGAAGAGGCGAGTGAGAATGAAAAGAAGAAGGAGATAGAAGACCAGCGCGAAGAAGTAAAAGACGAGCTCTCTCTCTTCCTAAAGGAATCTGCTTTCTATCTTTCTGTCTGCATGTTGAAGATGGAGAAGTAGTTGACGACGACGATGGTGTACATACACCTGAAAGACAAGGGGGAGGAGACGAAGGACAATCAGTAGCATAAGGCACACGTATCGAATCTTCACATGAAGCAGGAGAAAAAGAAGATGAAGAAGAAGAGAGGCTTCTCCTCTCATCTGTTGAAATTCCAGTTGGAGAAGAAATAGCCCGGGAACTTCGAGAAGAACATGAGACAGCAGATGGAGAAGAAGGGACAGAAGAGAGAAGAGAAGAAGAAGAAGACGAAGATTCTCCTTGAGTTTCTTTGCCTTTGAAATCTCTATGAGAAGAAACAGGAGTCTTCTGACTTTCCCTCATCATCGGCTTCTCCCCCTGTCTTTTCCTCTCTTCTTCTTGAGAAGAAGATCCGGAGAGATATTTCTTTCTTTCTTTCCCATCCATCCTCTTGCCTTAAGATTACTTCGACTCGAAATCCCTTTACAAGAAAACCGATACCATCTTCTCTACGACAAAATACAGAAGAAGAGAAGAAAGAGAAAATTCACATCTTCTTCGTCGTGAGAATAGCTCGACAATCTAAGTGTCGCAAGAAAGAAGGAACGAAAAGGTGAGAGAAGAGGAAGACGAAGAAAGGAGAGAAGGAAAAGAAAGATACATTTTGTCCTTGAGAAGAAAAGGACGAAGAGCTGGGAAGAAGAGAATACAGAGACTTTCCTCTTTCTCTTCTTCTTCTTCTCTTCACTTTCTCTCCTTCACGCCTCCGACCTCTTCACGCTTCTTTTCCTCTCAGGAGAAAGAGCAAGAAATCTCCGCTGCGAGCTTCTGCAGAAAGACAAAAAGGCAGCAACGGACAGGGGGAGAAAGGAGACGAAGAAATAAAACGAAGAAGAGGGCAAAATGAAGAAGAAGATGGTCAAAAGAGGTCAGAAGAAGAAAATGTTGGAAAGAGAAAGAGAAGAAGCCTCATTTTCTTCTTGATAAAGTCGAACAGAAAGAGGCAATCAGACATCCACCATGATTGATGCGGTCGGTGTATGTACACCCCGGAACAGGACCCCTACGTCAGATGAATGAAAAGCATCTTCTTCCGGTAAAGAAGAGAGACTGAGAGAAGCGAGACTTCGTAAAACATGCATAACAAAGAAAAGACGGCTTACAAGATCGACGTCTTTCTGAGAAAGAAATGCCAAGGAAAGAGAGAAAAGAGAAAGAGAGAAAAAAGAAAGAGTGACCAAAGGATTTAACTTTCTCGCATGAGTCTATGTAGAATGCTCCTGTAATGGAGACGGCTGATTAAGATGAAGAGAAGGAAAGAAGCAAAGACGGAGACGCGGGGACAGATATCTTTCTCTTGTCTTTTTCTTGACTTCTGGAATCTATCTATCTGTCCACCGTCTCTCTTTCTTCACTACATTCATCACCTTCTTCCTCTCTCTCTCTCTACTTGTTCTCTTTCTCCTCTTCTCCCTCCTCCCCTTTTTAGTAATTCATGAAAAGGTCCTTCAAGCGGTACAGAGAGAGAAAGAAAGAATGAAAAAGCGAAAGAGGGGGGTTTGCGACTACATTAGGAGAGAAGAAACGGTATCCGATGCGCAGCTTATGACCTAAGTTTGTATATTTATCCTGCTCTCCAAGAAAGCGAGAATGAAAGAAAGACGGGAAGAGTGATAGAAGAAAAGAAGATGCTCTTTTCCTTCTTCTTTTTCTTTCCTCTTCGGGATGCCGAAAGAGCGCTTGACCAACTTCTGACAAGCATGAAAAAGAAACGGAGAGAAGACGAGAAAGGTAAAGAAGAAGGAAAAGAAGAGGGAATCTATCTCTTTCTTTAGAAAAAAGAAGAGACAGAAGATCAAAGAACTGAAAGAAAAAGAAAAGGAGACGGAGAGACCTTTTTCTTCACCTTCCGGGCTCCGTGGATTGCGCTGAATTCTCTCTGTTGTTTAGGGTTCACAGCTTCTTCTTCTTTTCTTCTTCTTCTTTCGCAAAGAACCGCGAAATCTCATTTAAAGCTTCTTCTTTGCATAGCGAAACATCATCTTTGAAAGAAAAGAAAGAAAAAAAGTCTCCTATTTCTCTCTTCCTTCCCTGCTTCTTCTCCGGACCCAATCGACAAAGAACTCCGTAAGAAAAGCAACCGACAGATTATCCAGCTATCTATCTCTCTATCTCTCTATCTCTCTATCCATTCAAACTCACCTCGTGATCGGTCTTTTCTTTCTCTCTTCGCGTTAGTAACCTAACCGCCTGTTGAGCTAAGAGAGCGCTTCTCGTCATTCATGGAAGAAGCCTTTACCGGAGCGAGACGACAGCCCAACAGCAACTCCACCGCAGTGAAAAAGAGAAAGAGAGAGATGAAGCGTGAGGCGAGACAAGGAGTAAACGACGGAAGAAGACGAGGAGTATTCAAAGGTTCGTGTTTTTCTTCGTCTTCTTCGTAGAAACGCCGAGAACCACTCTATGATGGTGGCTGGGAGAACAAAGGAAGAAGAGCGTCTCGGCTTATAAACGGTCGTAGGGTGAGAGAGAGAGAGCGCGGGTTCTGGTCAGGCGGAAAAGAACAAGCGGGACTGCCAAGAGAGGAAAGTCAAGAGAGAGAAAGAGAGAGAGATACACGGACGGTCTTCTTCTACTTTTTGTCTTCTCTTTTTCTCAGAGATTTGTCCTAAGATACATGCGCGGAGTGAGATAATAGAGAGAATGACCATGAGAAGAGAAGAGTCTTAAAGAAATCCGACTGAATAAAAATAAGAAAGGAAGGGTAGATATCTACGCGAGAAATGGAAAACAAGAGAGAATAGATGCATCAATGGAAAGAGGCATCTCTCTTTTCCTTATAGAACTTGATCCAGTTCTCTCATGTCTTTCTCCTGTCTCCTCCTCTCTTTTCACCTGCCTCTTCAGTCTTTCCCCTTCCTCTCCCGGCATGTATCTTAACACGGTTGTCGACAGTTATTTGATGTCTTCAGAAGTTCATCTATCTCTATCTATCCATCTATATCTCTATCTAGCTATCTATATCTCTATCTATCCATCTATATCTCTATCTAGCTATCTATATCTCTAGCTATCTATTCATCTTTCCAGCTAGTTATACTATTTAGAATCGCGTCTTCATGTATCTCTACATACGAAGACGAAAAAGAAAGAAGAAGAGCCAAACCTGTCTCTCCTTTCTTCCCTTCCGCTGCTTGCCCAGACAAGCACGATATCTCTCCCTCTCTACATCTCTCTCTGTATGTGTATATAGCGTCAGACGGGAAGGAGCATAGACAACTCCCCAGGCGAGGAAAGAGAGAGCATAGAGGCTGTTCTTTTGTGCCAGATATGTATCCATCCTCCTAGCTATGGATATAAAACGTTCCAAGAGAGCTATTACAAGAGAGTGTTTTCTACGAAGTCTTTCTGTTGTCATCTCCATACATACATATCTAGATATCTCTCTACAGGTGTGTTTAGGTGTGCTTATTGGAAAGAGAGAGAGACTGAGAAGGAATGTTTTCGTTCTTCTCCTCTTCGTGTCTAGAGAAACAAAGAGCCTTATCTTGTGGTAAAGAATCTCTCCATTCCTTTACAAGTAGTCCGTGAGAAGAGCCGTCTCTCATTTCTCTCATGTAGCGCGGACAGTTTATCTCTCCTTCTACCTTACTTCGCCGGAGTGGAACACCAGTGAGAAGACATTGACCTAACTTTCCATGAAGCAGAAGAAGAAAAGAACGAGATGACGAAGATATGAGACAAGAGCGAAGGGGGGGGAGGTGTGCGATTCGATGAAGAGGAGAAGAAAGAAAGAAAAGTCAAGAAGCAGAAAAACGGATTTCGAGCCTTTACGATCTAATTACAGAGATCGAGAAAGATGAAGAGAAGGATAATGCTCTATCTTCTCCCCTATCAAAGGAGCATCTCCACCTTGGACCTTTCTGTATACATGAAAGACTCTATCTTTCTCTCTATCTACCGTTATCTATCAGTTAATCTATCTTTAGAACAACACAGATGAGGCACCCGTATCTTTCTTTCTCTCCTATCTCTCTGTAGGTGGACTTGAATAGCTAGCTATAGGAGTGCAACTGTCAGAATTTAAGTGGCTTATTTGCTTTTCTCTTGTCTGTCCATCCATCGATCCACTCTCCGATCTCTCCAAAACTCATTCCTCTCTCTCTCTTTCTCTTATCCCTTCACTTAGCTTGAATGGCCGGTACCTGATCAGCAAGCAGTCGTCGCGCTACTTTCTCTCTCACTCTCTCTTGTATTGCCTCTTTCCTTCTTCTTGGTCCTTCACTGTCTTCTCTTCTTTCATACAAAATTCTTCGATCCCTCCTTGAAGAATGCCATCGCCCTTCTTCACACATTCTTCGACAGATCATCGATTCTTCTAGACAGCGCGGATGCTCTCCCTTCCTCTCTATCTTCTTCTCCCTTCTTCTCTTCTCTTGTCTTCCTCTTCTCTCTTCCCTTTCTTTCCTTCTTTCTCCTACGATGTTCATCATTCACCCTCTATGTCTGTCTCGTTCCATTCCTGTGTATCGCTCTTACTACTTCTTTCGCTTTCTGTATCTCCCGTCAGCTGCTATAAGTCTCTCTTAACCGCATACCTCTAGGAGACAGAACGAAACTAAACACCTGTAGAGGGGGGGGGGAGGGATAACCGAGAAAGGAAGGTATGGAGAAGGCCGCATAAAGAATGTTTTGGTCTATGTTGCCTTCTATGGATGCAGGCATCTGGAAGGCTCGATCAAGGCTGGTAGGAGAGATGAAGAGCTCATGGATGAGACAATAGAGAGGGAAGAAGAGAAAGGGAGTCCATACTAGTCTATCTCCGTAGCGGTAGTTGTGGCGGAAGAAGAAGGAGAGAGGAGACAGAGACAGAGACACACACGTACCAGGGGTTCAAAGACAGTCGATGACTGGAGATCACCCGACGTGTAACCCCAAAAGTGGGGATTCCAAACGAAAGACAAGGAAGGAAAGAGAATGACGAAACGAAAGAAGGGGAATGCAGGAATGAACGGGAAAGAAACACTCATTCCATAGAAGTTCGCATTCTCCTCTGGTCGTCTCCTGCAGTTGTGTAGTTGGCGGCTCTCTTCATTTCTTTGCATGTGGTTGTCCAGTCTAATACTGATGGACTCTTCGAATATAAGCCGAGAAGTGAATCTTTGAATGCCGGCGCGATTTTCATCGTTCAGATGGGTGACCCTAGGTTTTCTTTACCAAGACTTCTCTTTCCTTCTTTGTCTCCTTCTCTTCTTTACTTCTCTCTTGTACGGTTTCGCTTTTCTTCTACCCAAGTGAAAAGAGTGAGAGCTTTCTGAGCTCTCTTTTCCTTTTTTCTTTCACTCTTCTGAAGGAGAGAATGCCGTCCTCGTCATTCATGACCCTCATCATCCTCTTCTCTCCCCCCTCTGTTTTAACAACGACGCATCTCTTGTTCACTTCTCTCCAAGTCAGAGGTTCTTGTCTCCTCTCTTTCTCATTTTCTTCATTCGTCCAAGTGTATCTACCTGTCTACCTACCGGCGCGATCTTCTTTATCATTTTCCCAAAGAAAGATTCTTTCTTCTTGTCTCTCGTTCTCCAGCTAGGAAAGATGATGGACCTTATATGCTTCTTCATGCTGATGTAGAACGCAGTGAACAGACGGTCTTCTCCTCCTCTCTTCTCTCTCTCTGTCTTTCCTCTCCCCCCTTTCTTCCCTCTCTCTCTCCTGTTTTTTGTCTTCTCTGTGGTTTCCTTCTCTCTCTCCCTTTCGTTCTTTCATCTCTTTCTTTCTCTCTTCTCTTGCAGCGAGAATGAAGGTTCTTCTTCCTTTTCTTTTCAACTGACTGGTCGGTCTCGTTTGTCGGGAGAGGAGACAAGGAGAGGTCACGAACTGTAGAAGGAATGAAGCGTTCTTGTCTCTTTCTCTGAGATAAGACAGGAAGACTTTTCACTTCTTTCCTTTGCTTCTCCTTTCTGTTTTGAGGAAAGGCAAGAAGAGAAGAGCAACTCGTCCATCTCTTGTCTACCTACCCGTCCGTTTTACACATCGACTTCATTCTTCTTCTCTTCGTATTCTTCTCTTTCTTTGACAACCTCTGCATGTGTGTGTATACTTTGTATATGCCGAGAGGATAAAAAGATCATGGAGAAGATCTGTGGCCTTCTCTCTTTTCAGCGAGGCTAACGCCAATACTCTTACTAGGACAAGAAGAAGAAGAAGGAGACGAAACATCAATCTTCCTTGTTGTCTTCCGTCATCTCTCTTTCTCTCTCTCTCCTTTTTCACATTTCTACAGAAGATCGGACGACCTGTCTCTCGGGGGAGGGCTTCTTTTCTGTTCTTCCCCGGTTTGGTGTCTTCTTTCTTCTCATCTTGTTCCTCTTTCTTCTTCCTGCTTCACAAATAAGAAGACCACCTTCTACATCTCTTCTCTCGCGCCCCGTCGCTTTTGCCCCGCCTTCTTTCTTTCTTTGTTTGACGAGATGGAGATGTATCAGAAGCTCCAGTTACTTCGAGATAAACTTAATAGAACCCGTACAGTGTCTTCTTCATCTCAGTCGTCGTCGTCATCCTCCCTCTCTCCTTCTGTCCCAGTAGCTCTTACTGCTTCTCTTCACTCTTCTTCTTCTTCGCTTCAGCATGATCGGACAGACGTTTCTTCTTCTTCTTTATCCTCCTCTACTCTTTCTATGAAAAGGGACCATCTTCTTTCTTCAGGTGAGAAGACCAGCGAAAGATCACCTCAGTCTTCTGTGCATTTCTCTTCTTCACAGGAAGGAGAAGGACAAGGAGAAGGAGGAGGAGATGAGAAGACACCTCCCACATGTCTACAAGTTCCTTCAGAAACTCATACTTCTTGTCTGTCTGGGACTTCTCTCCCTATGGTAGCTAGCCATGATACACGTAAGAAGACAGCATCGATGTCTAGCGATCCAACAGCGATTATTTCCGTGTCTGCTTCCACGACTGAAGTGTCATCCACCTCCAATCCTTCTCTCACACCTCATACAGAGCTGCATAAGAAAAGGATATCTCTTTCCTCTTCTTCTTCTTCGGTCTCTTCTTCATCTATGTCAAACCTTGTCTCTACAGAGTCTCGAGCTGTCAATACTCCTCATTCGCCTCAGCAACATCGACGTATCTTTCTCGTAGAAAAGGAAGAAGTTAGAAAAGAAGTAAAAGTCGAAGGTGGCGGCGAATGCAAAGAGCGACTCGCAAGTGAATGTAGAAATAAGGATCTTTCAGTCGACCGACCGAACGGCATATCTCCCGACAAACCAGACAACGACAAAAATGTAGCCCCTCCCTCGTCTTCTTCTTCTTCTTCTCCTTCTTCTTCTTCTCCTTCTTCTTCTCTCTCTCATGTTGGAGAAGAGAAGAAGAGCCGTGTCTCCAGCATCGCTCCTAGCACGTCGTCCCCAGTCCAGTCCCATTGTCGTAAAGAGTCAAGCACCTCATCTTCTATGGAATCTCCCAGTGAAGATGTCCGTGAGCGAGAAGAAGAAGAAAGAGGAGAGGCTTCATCTTCTTGTTCTTCCTCTTCTGGCCGTTCAAAGAAGGAGCTCCTCGTTGATGTAAAGGATACATGGATAAATCGAAGCTCTGGTAGAGAAAAAGAAGAAGAAGGTGAAAGACGGCAGCGACTACGATGCGAAGAAGACAGACAGGAAGAAGAAGAAATTTCTTCGTGTGTCTCATTAGGACCCTCATCGCCATCACGCGTGTGTACCGGGAACAGGAGGGAGAGGTCCTCTGAGAAAGACGAAGAGAAGCAGCGAAAGAGATTAGGAGGAGATGAAGAGCTAGAAAGAAGATATGAAGCGACTAGACAGAATGAAGAGGCACAACAACAAGAAGAAGAAGAGAAAGAGAGAAAGACGAAGAGAGATGATTGCACGACCATCCCTCATAGTGGTAGACAACTTGACGGTGCCTTGATGAGGAAGCTTCGTGCTTTAGAAGGAGAAGTCGCTGAAGCGCTCCATGGCCTTTCTGTCTCGAGAAATCGATCATCTTCTTCCCTCGTAGAAGATGACAGAGCAGTCAAAGGAGAAAGAAAGCGTGACGAGGGAGAAAAGGAAAAGGAAGAAGCTAACGATGTTGAAGAAGAAGAAGAACCAAGGAAGGGCGAGGGAGACAGACACACCTCAAGGCAACAGGGAGAGATCCGAGGAGGAGGAAGAGGAGAAGAGCCAGGAGGTGAAGATCTCCGTGAGAATGTCTCTCATCATAGAGGAAGAGACCGAAGAATGCTAAAATCTTCTCCCACTCCCACCCCGACGGGTTTGATAGAGAGAGGCGAGATGTCGGATGAATCGATGTCTCAGCATCGAGACCATGAGAGCTCAGCTAGCCGTCTCACTTCTACAACGGCGCCTAGGAGTCGTGAGAGTGCTCTTACTCACCCCCATAGTCATACAAAGAGAAGGGACGCTTCGTCGCATCACGAGGATCCTCTTCCTCTTCAACGAGATAAACTCCACGCAGGTAGCAGCAAAGGCGGGAAAGAACACAGGCTTAAGATGAATGAAGAAGTCCTCCAGCCGTCTCACCGTCATAGTGCGAAAAATCTTTCTCATGACCCGAGAAAGCATCACGATTGCAAGCATGAGGGTGTCTCTCCTCATTTTGATAGATCAATAAGGAGGAGAAGAAGAACATGCAGTCGTAGCCCTAGCTCTCGTTCTGAAGATGGAGAGGAGAGAGGAGAAGCGCATCATGAGGATAAGAAGAAGAAGAAGGCGTCGTATCGATTGTCTTCAATCGACGTCTCTGTAGCTGAAGACTCTCTCGTCTCGTCGCCACGCAGAGATCCCTCCATCCTCGACACCTCACCCGCAGAACTAGCATCGGAGTGCAGTTGCCTAAGAGATTCGAAAGGAAAGAAGAAAAAGGCATATCACTCCTCTTCCTCTTCTTCCTCTTCCTCTCCCAGTCACTCCCATCATCGTCAGGGTCATGGAGATACACATCGCCATCGAAAGAGACAACTTTTGAGTTTTTTTTCTTCTCCTTTGGCGGGTGGAGATGATTCGTCGCCTTCAAGGCCACCACTTTCGTCGACCTTTGCTCGCTCTCCTCTTGTAGAAAATACAGGAGGAGGAGAAGAAGAACAAGCAGAAGAAGAGATCAACATTGAAGAAAGAAAAGAGCAAGGAGAAGAAAAGTCTCCATTGCAACACCGACTTGGTCGTAGCTCTCGTCAGCATCGTTCTTCTCGACATCTCTCACATAGCAGACGTAGAGAAAGAGAAGAAGAAGAAGATGAGAGAAATGACGAGAGCGATAGCGACGGCGGGGATTCGAGGGTAAGAGCATCACACTCTTATTTTTCTTCTCTCTGGGGGATATCTACTCCTCTCGGAGAAGAGAAAAACGCTATAGTTAACGGGATCATACTAGCCGGAGAGAGAGATAGTCTAAAGGTAGATAGATCAAAGACACATACATAGATTAAAGATTGATAGATCAAAGATCGGCGGGAGTTAAGACGTAGATGGAGGGCATTATTAGTTCTTCTTCTTCTTCATCTGACCTCTCTGTCAC
>NW_027155828.1:0-33272 GCF_002600585.1 Cystoisospora suis | reverse complement strand
CTGTGACACGTGTTGTGCTTCGGTGACAAGACAGATATAAACTTGTTAAGATATTGCGGCGTCCATTACAGGCAGCGCCGGTGTGAGTCTCGTCGGTAAATCAGCGAGTCATGTGTGCGTTCTTGTCTAGTCGACACGGTCGTAGTACGGAGGTACATACCTATTACTTGCGTCGTGTGCGTGGCCGCATCCTTGCTTGCAGCTGACTCGGCCACTGCTGTTTTTGGTTTGGAATTGCAGCGTACGAATGAGATCGGTGTCTCCGAACAGCTTCCGCTCGTGAAGGACGGGTTCCGTCGAATGTAACCGCAGTCCGGCACCAGTGTGGGCGGGCGTCGCTCCGAACGGCGCGGACAAGCCGCAACAGAGTCTGCAGCTGCGAACGACCGGGTAGCAAAAGCTGTCCACAGCGGCCAGCAGGGACCGGTTGGTGTGTGGGTGGTCTGAGCAGCGCTGGAGTATGATGTTCCTCAGCGCTGATGACATCTTGTCTCAATGTGCATTCGAAGCCCGGTTGGCCTCAACTCGGTCGTCGCGGGACCACCGCACCCGTGGGCTTGTTTCGCAGCGCGAGTGCTTCCCGCTCTGGCGAGGCACTCACGATGTTTGTCCATCGACGCTCTTTCTGTAGTGGGGTCAAGTTTCCGCCCATGTTGGCTGCATTTTCGTAATATGTTCTTCTCCAACGCCTAGAACGTGATGAAGCAGTCTTTTTTAGGAAAAGTCGTCACACTGTTTACTGTCCGTGGCTTGCCCACACTCTCGGCCGCGGTAGGGGACAGCGAGCTGTCAGACCTGGACCGGAGTCGTACCGGCGCACTGGCCGGCCGCGATGGAACTGGCAGTCCTTATTAAACTGTTGCATTACTTACAGCTGGGCAGAAGTTCATTTGCTATTTTGCACCTTTTGAAGCCTTGTTTGTTTTCTCAAGTTCTCCTCGTGGCTTCCAGGTTTGCGAACCTGGACCGGCCTTGGTGACTCGGGCAAGCCCAAGGGCAAGCGGGGCTGTGTGCGACGACCTTACAGAAAGAATTGTTGCCCGACAAAGGAGTAACCAGCTACCGGTAACACCCTGAAGGAGTGTACAGTCCGCCAGGCTCGGTATGTGAGATCCGCATACGGTCGGATGCGTGAATTCGTGAATCCCGGCTATCTTATGAAAGGCAGGGTCTCGAAGACAGCTGACTTTACTCCGTGACCTTTTCTTCCGCGGCGGGGTAAAGTTCCCCATGTGCGGCATCCTCTACGGCTACCGTCACCACGCGCCTGTCGGCAGTCTCGCCCCCGTGGCGTTTGTCTGTTGGCGACGCAGCCAGTCAGGCCTTCCCAATCGAGCTCACTGGATTTAAATGCTCCTTGCCGTGGTTCTTGCTGACTCCCGTGCGTCGGTCTTTCCGGCTGAGCACATATTTGGTGATTTCCCTTTCTGCAGACACGTCCCAACCGTTGGTATCGTCTGCCACTCGATTTCACCGGCGGCACGTCCAGAGCCCTGGAGTCGGGGGAAACAGCGGCAAGGCGAATCGAGCTCGGACCCTGTTTCTGTGATTGAGTAATTGGCATTTTGTCTACGCCTCGGGTTAGCGTTTTTATATAGAACCGGGCCGTACCCTTACGGGAAGCGCTCCCTCCTCCGCTACGCTCGGTGTGGCCGTCCTCTTGGCGTTCTGCGTCCAGCAGTATCTTTGGAGCCGGGAAGTAGGTGATATTAGACTCGGAGCCTCCCGGCAGTCCGTGGGAGACCATGTTCGGCTGGGAGGCGCACAGCAGTCATGTTTCCGCGCTACAGAGCGATTGGGGTGTCACCGTGAAGAAGTTTGCCGTCAGAGGCGTTGGGCCCGACAGATACCTGATTGACAGAAGCCGGTCGGGTCGTTTCTGAAGACTCCGCCTGAGGACGTGTGAGTGGTTCGCGGAGGACTCCCCTTTTCGACGCAGAGTGTCTCACTTGTCTAGTACTCGACTCCACGGCTAAGGCGCGCCAGCGGGACAATAGAGAGGGCAGCTGAGTTGCCTTTTGTCATCCCGCATTTGATGTTGTGCGCTGCGTGGTCCGGCAAAAGTAGAGATGTTCTGGGGTCGCCACTGGATCTCAGGAATTCCAGGTTTCAGGTGAAGCTGTGGGTGCAAACCTGAGTGCAGCCCAACTGTATGTCGCGTTAGGAACACTACGACACAGGTGCGAAATTATCGTGTCAGTTCATCTGCATTTGAAAAATTTCTCTTCGTTCCTTCTCTCGGAGTTGATGTGGTTCATTTCGTGACCATACGGCGAGCGCCTGGCTGACCTGAGCGGCCACGTTTGCAGAGCCATTTTTTTTTCGAGCTTCTGGGCCACAGCGAAGTCCTAGAACGCCGCACGATAAGATGGAAAAGCAGAAGGGGACGTGCTCGGATGCAATGAGTGCTAGTGAACAGAGTCAGGAGGGCGCTGATGTGTGGGGGTGCGTCAGGTGTCCCCAAAGAGAGGGCAAGGACGTGCAGGATGTACGACCTGATGACCAGACCGTCAGGAGCTCGAGTTGTCGCGCGGATAATCGCTCGTTCTGGTCAGACTTCTTGAGCATTTCAATTCCTCCAGAGGTGTGCGAAGGGGCGGGCTCGCAACGAATGGAGGGCTCCTCCGCCCATGCGGAGCCGAGAGCGGAACCCCTGAAAGCCAGCAACACCCGCGACAGTTCCTCACAGTGCCCAAAGGAGGAAATGGAATCGTACTCACCCAGAGCGCGCTCCCAACCTGAATTATTTGAGCACTGGAGTGATGACTCCATACACCGAACAGGCCATCAACATGACAGCATCGAGAAGCCGCGACAGGCGAACTTCGGTCGATTTTCGTCAGTTCAGAATTGCCTTGAAGAGTCGAGGGGAGACACGTTTGCGAGCGAATCAGCGAGCCGGCTAAACGATGCATCGGGAATCATCTCGAAGAAATCGAGTTGGTCGGGTGTTGGCGAATTCGGATCTGAAATGGAGGAGCCGATGGTCCCCGAAAGCTCAGGCTCGTCTTGGTACAGCGCCTTGCAACTGCACGAAGTCGGTGGTGAAAGTGACAGGGAGTTATCGACATCACTGGAGCGCCAGTGCTCTGCGACGCAGTGTTTGGAAAAGGACGACTGCAGCGCATATGAGGTTACCAACTCGTTACGACCTGAACAGGGGAGTCAGGGCGTGTACGCAGATTCCAAAGAGAGACCGACTGCACTGATGTCGGTGCCGCTTTCAGGGGAGTGGCAGCGGAGTGTCAGTCCGGAACCTCTTCAGGGACTGGGTGTATCGGGACGTGCATCCAAGAAGGGATCGAGACAGCGTGTTGCACAGCCGAATCATTCTCGCGGCACTCCCCTGAAGGCGGGAGCAAGTGCTGGAGTGCCTGGCTCCCATCGTTTCGTGCCTGCATTGGGAGCCGCAGGCCGTCAGCTTGTTCTGGATCGCATCCGAAGCAGGTATCATACGGATGTGGTGTACTACAGTGGTCTACTGCGAGACAAGTACAACAGCACTATTTCCAAGCTCCCATTTTTCACGGTGAGCCGCCTACACCAGTTAGCTGCAGACTTCGGTATTGACACTCAAGCTGTGCTTAATGGGCAGAGCGAAGCGGTGAATGCTGGAGGACGTGGAGGAAGCGGGTGCAGGAGAGGCCGGCCACACAGACACACGGTGAATTCTACGCAACGGAGCGGACTGGGAGGGAGGAAAGAAAGCACCCACGGATGTACCGGTTCCCCTACCCCGAAGTCACAAATTCATGCCGGTAGGAAATCCCTCAGAGCCCAAAGTCGACCAAGGCTGAGTAAGAGCTCCCGTCGGGGGGCTACGGGAGCGACTGTCGAAGGTGAAACAGGAAGACGAGCAGGTGAGGATGTGGCAGCGCCTGTTGAAGTGCCGCCGTTGCTAAACAGCGTTTCACAGTTGCCGCAGCACATCTCTCCCTGTTTCGCTGGGAGAGAAAGTTTCTTCTGGGGCAAGGGCTCCGGCCCCAGTTCAATTGATTCGCCAACCTCAGCAGTCGGGGGCGGTAGCTGCGTGACGGCAGATGAAGGTAACTCATGTTGCGCCGACGCTCACGTGTCTGAAATTCCTCCGGCAAGCTCAGAGGAAGAATGGAGTACAGCGTGGAGTAAGGAGTCAACTGGCGTCTGCGTGGGAACAGGTGGAGAGAGTACTGACCTCAGCCGGGGAGGGTCCCACGAGAAACGGGTCACAATGGATAGGCACCGTGTGGAGAAGTGGGCGCAGTCAGGTGGGGCGTCTTCTGAAACGTCGCTCCCTACCTCAGGTGCTCCAACTGTCGGCGGGGACGTGGACGAAGCAACTTCTCCTCGGGTTGCCTGTAGGTCCCCAACTCCGGAAGGGACAAACTGGCACGCAGCAATTGACTTGCAGAATCCTGAAATAACTATGGAGCATCTGGATAGCGGAAGCGGGCAATGTAGTTTTGCCCAGTCGTCCCGTGGTAGAGGTCGTAGTCAAGAAACCGACGCCGCCGAGATGTCGAGCTCCTGTGGTCCAGAAGAGCCAAGCAACAGGCGCTGCGAGCTGAATGGGATTGAGTCAGAAACCTTTACTCCAATCTGTGGAACCTCGGGCACCGTCTCCGTGATCGTGGATCGAGATAAGAAACGACCGGCGCAGCTTGTTTCCTGCGGTGCGGCAACTGTAGATTGCATCGAGAAACGTCCAGACCAAGGCCGACACCCTCAGCTAAACAACGAAGGCGCCTCTCTGGGCGGCCGGTGTACGGCAGCGTTGGAGGATTTCTGTGGCCGGGTAACGCGACGAAAGGTTCTGCAGACAACCTGGTCAGAAAGTACAACGTTTACATCTTCGCCCACCACACCAACAGCTGGAGTGTCTGCGGAAACCCAATCTCTTTCTCCCACTTCCCCTCTTGCTGGTGTTGGCACCAATGTGTTGTGCGCTGAACCACGCGGAGGTCAAAACTGCACGGTTGATGTTAGGGAGCAGCCGGAAAGCCAGGCAGATTATTCACTTGCTCAAGGTAAGAATGGGAAGATACCTGAGAAGACGTCATCCATTAGTAGGCAATGCTGGATCCCGGGGGAGATTTCGTGTACATACGGCGTCGCGGACCTTTGTGGTGGTGGCGTAATTACGTCACCCCCTTGTCTACCCAACGGTGCGTTGGCGCAGACGACGTGTACAGACGGTTTATGGACTGCTGAGTGGGACCTCGCGACCGACCGACGGTCCCTCCTAGTCGTCAGTGGAGGGTGTCCGTTCCGTACTGAGGGTCACACGGGGCGAAAACAGGCTAGTCGCGCGCACGGTGTCATGAGAGCATGGGTAGCAAGCGGTGTGATACGAAAGATCATGTCTGACAACTCCAGATTGTTGACTCATCTGGCATTGCCTACACCGCACGCAGGGACGCGGGTGTGGGCAAGGTATTGGGGTGCGAGGCACGTGAATGTCGGTGGGAGGACCTCTGCTGGCACGGGAACCGGAAGCGTAGATTGCAACGCAAGGGCACATCGATACTGCCGCAAGAAGTCGGGCAGACGTGCTTCAGGCGTAGTGCACCGGTACATGGAGCGGCATGGTACCCGGCTCTTTCTAGCTTTTTCTGAAGCGTCTGTAATCTATCTTTCTTTTCCAACTCTCGCTTTCCCTGTACAGAAACAGCGACTGTCCGCTCTGAGCTTGGTGCTACTGGGGCGAGTGATCTTGAAGGGACATGTGAAGAGGCCAAATTGTTCATGCTCCTCAAGCAGCTCGTCCCCGAGAAAAGCGCAACCGGACCGCCCTTCTCCTTGGCGTCACCTCCCTCCCCGTGCTCCATGGTGCTTGGGCGGGAGGCGAGGCTTCAAACAGCAGATGCGCATGCGACGGTGACTGGCAAACAACGATTGATGGCTCAGGAATCACACGCGACGAACACTTCGAGCGGCCCAAGCGAAGGAGTAGATCGGGGACTTTCTGAAGTCGTTTCGAGCATTCACAAACTCGACATTCACAGCGGAGTGGCCAGTCAAAGTTTCAGCCGGTGGCCAAGCGCGGAGAGAATGCCAGATGCCACGGATCTCGTCGTAAGTGTTGAACACATACGAGAATTCTTGGAGACTCAGCGCTATCGGAAGACAACCGCCGACGGGACGACGGTAGGGGGTGAGAGAGAGTGCAGTCGCGGCCGTGACGGCGAACTGCGACGCTTCTCGGCAGCTGGTTACGGACACGAGGAGGGCAAGCCGGACACGTCCGCACACGGTCTCCCTGACAACGAGAGCGTAGATTCCAGCTTCAAGAGCGCGACTTCAGAGCAAGCGGAGATCTTACCTGGCTCACTCCGTCGTGCTGGTGTCCAGGCAAGTCCCTTCCACAAGGTGCTACGGCAGTGCCTAGGCGAACCCGAGAAGGATGACAGTTCTTCGGTGTCCTGCAATGGCTTCCGACCAGTGAGTTCCCTTGGCAGCGTTGTTCCTGCTAAAATTGGCCAAAGTGTGCGAAGTTTCCGCGTTAGATGCGAGGGGACTTCCAGAGAAGGCGTTCAGCGGACAGCAGAATGTCTGTGGAGGTGTACAGTCAAGCTCACCAGCGTCCCAGAGCTGTCCATCCCGGGCAGAAAGAACACCGGAATCGTTTCATACCAGTGCGGTGTGGTGTGGCGTTCAGGCATCGTCATACGGAAACCGTTTGCCGATGTTCTGGTGCCTTGTTCCGTGAATGGGATTGACGGCACTAGAGGCCGTGTCACATGTACCTAGAGTGTGTCCGAGAACGAAAAGGAGCATAGCGCGATGTATCTGACGCAGGGCTGCGTTCGCTGCTCCGGTGTTGTTCCGAACGCCGTGCTGGGCAAGTCCCGGTTGACTAGTCGTGTCCCATGTGTGACTGTGTTGTATTTCATCAGGGCGAGACGTCCTACGGCTCTCCCGCTTTCAGTTGTCACGTGGGCAAGGGACTGGATAGAACCGTTCATACAATAGTAAACTACAACGATGCCGCCGACAGTGAGACAAAGCAACCGGTGAAACAGCCCGGTGAACGATTCCAGCCATGGCCCGCTGGGGCTTGTCTCGGAACTGCCGGGTACGGAGAGTCTGCGGCTGATCATCTGGACCATCTGGCCGAAGAGATGCTCCGAGGAACAGTGCGGCAAGACGGGCACGGCCGGGAAGGGGGTGACGCTATCTTGTTGCTGGGCGCTCTTCTGTCTTGGGCAAAAGGTGCGACGCAACAGGACGTCGCCGAATGGCGACAGTCACTGGAACTTGTCGCAGACATGCTTTCCAGTGCTGAAACGTGTGACCGCCCAGCACAGGCCCGGAGAGCTGTGGAAATTCAGGCTCAGGTGGACATTGCAGGGAGCTCTTGAAGACTGGGACGCCCCAGCGCACCAAGAAGACATCCGGACGGCTGCTCGCCGGAAAAGGCAACGCCTTCCAAGAAACGGAAGAGCAAGACCTGCAGATCCTGCGACAATCTGCTGCCAAAGGCCGGGCAATGGGGAGCTGAGGACTCCGTACTATTTGGATATGCCGCTGTGGGCGAATAACGACGCAGGATGTGTAAACTGGGTGTCTGCGACAGTGTTAGTTGCAAAGTGGACAGCTACTGTCGTGAGCAGCTGTCCGAGGACACGCAGAAAGGGGGAAGCACTGGAGCCGTGAAAGTGTATCACGATGGAGCCGAGAGAACGCTGACGTACGAAAGTACCGAAAGAGGAAGAGCAACCTCTGGGGTGTAGTTCTAGTTGCTGCACTAGGTGTGGGGCTACTTTTCGACCAGTCCCTTTTTCTGTTGTCGCGCTGGTCAGCAACGGGGGCCAGGCTGGTCGTTGACCTGAACGTAGATCAGGGAAGTGAGACCCAGCTGAAGTGACGACCGGGTAACAGGCAGGCGAATGTGTCAGGAATATAATTGCAGGTCAACGCTCTCATTTTCCAGAGAATACTTGTGGCAATGCAGACTGGTCCCCTTCCCGTAGTCAGAAGCTTTGGCTAGGGCGCCGCACATGTCCGAAGATGTTGGGGTTGTTCTTGCCGTCATTGTCTTGTTCAGAAAAGTTGTTTCTCGAAATGGAGTTGGGGATCTGAGGGAAGCGGCTTCCGGCGGGTTTGTCTTTCCCCGCCCGCCTTGAGCAAGGTTGTTGTCTCGTGATCGCAATGCGAATAGAGATTCAGAGAGCTGTCTCCCATGCTGTCGGTGGCGGGCACAACAACCGCAGACTGTTTCCGCATCCGCGGAATGTATGCATCGTCCCTGCACCGTCGTTTAGTTTGCGGAGCAGAGAGGCCTCCAGTAAAGTCACATGTTTTCCAATGCATCGATGCTGACCAGTGCCCCGCACAGGGCTTAGAGGCGTCGGTATCAAGGAAATCGGCCGAAGGAGGCAGCGGCAGGACGCCCTCGACCAAGGGAGGAGCAGGAGCCGTAGCAGAAGTCGGGAATCAGTGCAGGCGCCAGGGAGCACCCGACTGCTGACGGATGCCAATCATACAAAAATACAACTACACTCTACAGCTACCGGAGTTACACATTGGGGCGACTGCACCCCTGTATTGAGCAGACACTGCGGGGGCAGGCATGCTGATAGGTGACCCAGAACAAGTCCAGCCGCAAGCAACGCATGAAAGCTGGTTACCCAGGCTAGGCATGTACCGTGAGGAGCCTAGATAGGCACTCTATGTATCTGACGCGTTCCGTTAGCTACAGACAAACAAGAATGGCGGAGGCCAGGCAAAATGACGAGTCGAAGCCGCGGACCAGAACGCGGCTTACGCGGCCAGGTGTGCCTTTCGAGGGCAAACCAGCCCGAGAGCAGAAGTGCACCGGAGTGAAGTATTTAATAGAGTCAAGGCAGAATAAAGCTGTCTTCATTAACTGAACATGCACATGAACGGACAGGACAGAGGTGTAGGGGCCACGTGTTCAAGTATAGGGACTGATGTGTCAATGTAAAAGTACGCGCCCAGGAGTGATACAAGAAAAGGGCGTCACATTTAAAGCTAGGGATTTTCAAAGCGAACGCAGGGTCGACAACGGGGAGCTGCAAACTGGGGTCTGCTAAGCTACGTACAGCCCAAGGGACCTTTTCTTGTCAAAGGTTGAGGAATGCCTGCGTTTTCGGGAGACACCCGTGTGCTTGACCGGGCCACCCCAACCTCAGGTTCCTGAGGTTGACAGTGGAGCCTTCTTGCCCCCACCGAAGCGGTCTCTCAAACATCAGTCGTGTGGCCGTATGTATCGGCGTTGGGCGCGGCGTTGTAAATGCACACCGGGCATTACGTCATGAGGTCCAACCTGCTATCCAGCAGAGTGTAGTAGAAATATCTTTGCAGATACGGAAGTCGCACGTACCTGTTGCACCCTCGTGGGTGCAGGTCTCCGTGGAACGGTTGTTCTTCGCAGTAGTGCCGTCTCTTGGTCTTCCTTGGCATCTTGGCCGCTTGTTTCGGCTTCCGCAGCTTCGGTTACAGAAGCTACCTCCTCTTCGCTTTCCGCCTCGTGCTCCTCGATTTCAGCCTCATGCTCGTTCTCTCGTATTGTGTCCATGACTGCCTGCTCCGTGGCCCCCACGTTGGGGTGCTCGATGTGTATGCCTTCTCGAACTTCTTCTGCATTCTGCAGGGCTGCCCTTCCCCGGACAGCTGCATCTTTCGCTTCGTTTTGCACGCTTGACATCTTCTCCCTGAGTTTGTGACGGAGCCCTGCAGCTTCCGCTTCCTGTGCCTCTCGTTCTAGTTCGTGAATCCTTTTCCGTAAGTCCGCCTCTTCAGCATGGTCCTCAGCAGCGAGCAGTTCCTCTTGGGCTTCCGAAAGTTTTACGTCCAGGTCGCTCTCCTTCTCCTCCTTTTCTATTTGTTCAACTTCTGTGTCAATGGAGTCAGCAATTTTGTGTTTTTCAGTCTGAAGTTCCCGGAGGTCGTCTTCTGCAGCTGTGACCTCCGCCTCTTTCCGCCCAACGAGCTTCTCGTTGAAGGCTTCCTCGTCTTTTTCTATCTTCTGGTCGGTTTGCTGCAGATGTGCCAGCTCCTCGTCAAGAGCCTTTACTTTCTGCGCGACACGAAAAGCTAATCCCAGCTCCACGGCAGTACTCAAGTGCCTACTTACAGCCTCAGCCAGCCGCACAGCTGCTTCTTCCTGCGCACCCACTATGCTCACTGCCGCCTCCTCGTCCTTGTCGGCACTGCTTAGCCGGTGCTCGCTTGCTTTTCTTTCATACTCCGCCTGTTCCGCTCCAAGAGTAGCCGCCGCGGCAACAGTTTTAGCCAGCTCTCCTTCAGCTTCGCCCTGCATAAAACGTGGCACTGCTGTGCTGTGAAGGAGGTGTGACGTGTGCTTACTTGACTCTTGACAACCATTTTCTCCACGTCGCAGCAGTGGGGTTCTGGGCAGCAGTAGAAGTGGCGAAAAATACGCTGCGGCTTTTCTTTGCGGGGGACTGGAGGCACGTAGTTGGACTCAGGTACAGTATGGGGTTGCCCGTAGTCCGTTGGTGGAGAATTGGCTGGTTCTGTAGTGGCAGGAGGCGCTGTATGGGCGCTCTCATCAGTCACCTCCCCGGCAGGTTCCAGAGCAGTGGATCTTGCCGCCCAGATAAAGAAAAGGACAGTCATGGCTCTGGACGCGAAGGTAAGCATTGTGCACGCCGTGTCAAGGACTGCGCTCAGTAGGTTTCAATCTAGCCGGGCCGGTTGCTCGACAACACCGCATGCGTCCTCAAAGGTGTTTGAAGCAGCAAAATTACAGTTTGGAGAGTGTCTGCATGTGGCTGTCTGATGGTACTGCCTACTGTACATACGGTTTAAAGGCAGCGTTCCTTGGTCGTACGAGGTTCTCTGGTGTTGGTTGCTTGAAATGTTTCCTTGTTCACTGATGATCGTTGTCTGCCCCTTGTCGCTTGGTTTTAAGGTCTCAGCTGTGGAGCACGGGGCCCGGGAGAGGCAAGGGGCACTCACAAACATTTGGGATCTGACCTCTCCCGATTCCCCCGGAATTGGCAAGATGAGAATTCCTGTGTGGTGAACAACGCTCCGCGCTGCAGAAATGGCGGCCAGCTCGGAAGCCGAGGTTGCTGGGCCGGCCTGTCCGGATACTCTACCGCAGGAGCCGTACCACGAGTTGTGGCGGCTCAAAGAGCGCTCGGCTTTCTTAGAAAGCCTCCGTTCTTCAGTCAAGCTCATTAGCGGGGCTGAAGCACGTATCTCTAGCTGCTTGGAGGTCCCTGAGAGCCACAGTGACAGCCGTCTCAGAGAGGAGACGGAGAAGTATCTTGCAGGTGTTGAACTACGGAGCGCGGTCACCAGGGTGGCTCGAGCTTGCGTTTGTACTGAACTCCGCGACTATGTGTCGGAGCTTTTTGGGACTTCGACGGGGGAAGAGGTCTCAGGTCAGCGCGACCGCTGTCCCGTTCTTTGGTCTGTGCGCGTTCTACTGTTCCTGTGCTCAACGGAGTCTACACCGAGAGCGACGCACTTTTGCGTGTATGACAAGACGACTCAGCAGATCAAATGGACAGACACTGTGGAGAAGGCCAGATTGCTGATAGGTGGTCGGCTGTGTCTTGCGAACGGCCTTGGCGAATTTTTCGACGCCTGCCTCGACTTCCTTTACTTTTTTACCAGCAGGCATACAGCTCCGGAAAATCAATCAACTTCTGCCTTTTTGAGTACACCAACAGGCCTGGACTTTCACTTCTTTGTGTCAGCTCTCATTCAGTCTCACGGGCAGCGCGAGGAGACACCCAAAAGCGAACAGCCGCATCCGTCTTCCTCCACGCAAGCTACTGCACTCCCTGTTTCATTTCACGGGAACCATCGCTCTGAAGACAGATTTTTACGTTTGTTGGGGGTATACGACAACTTCTCTCAATCTGTGCCGCTTGTCTCGCGGGGCCGCAGTCACAGTGGCTTCCGAACAGTGCAGAAGTCAATTCTGCGATTGGCGTCGAAATGCCTTGTACACGCCTCAGCTCTTCCCATAGGCATCTCGCTCCGCCTTTGGAAGATTTTTGCATCTCAATCTGCTCAGGAAGGGCGGGAGAGTTCCTCTCCAGGTGCGTCGAAAGCCGACTCCCTAGCCGACAGCAAGCGGTACAGCAAGAAAAACAGTCAAAACCTCCTTTCCATAGTAGCGTCTTCTATCAGGACGCAATCTCACAATGTCTTGGAGCTGCGCGCCACAGTCGACTGCTTCAGAGAGGCGCTAGATAGCCCGACCTTCCTTCATTTTCTACAGAGAGAGTTGTTGGGCAGCGCCATGGGTCTCATGGGCACGTGTATGTACACAGCAGGCGAGCTGGTGCACGCCGACCTGCATATGCCTTTAGCTGCCGTAGCTGAGCTTATGGCGTACCTTGCAATTTCGTCGTCATCACTTCGGCACCATGTCGCGGTCCAACTGAATGAAAATCCCGCGGACTTACCCGACCCGGCCAAAGCGTGCTATGACGATCCGAGAGTCAGAAGCAAGCACAGCCGACAGCTTTCGAAACTCTCGTTCGCCGCCGTACACTTCCCTCATCTCCTTCGGGCATCAGTGTCTCCGTACACTGAGGCTCGCGTTTTTATGGGGGCGTTCTTGGAAATCTGTCTAAGCAGTCGGCCTTCCGACACTCCTCCTCTTGGGATCCATGTCCCGGAGCGCGAGAGGAAGGAGACGCTTGCGGCACTTCTGGATGCTGCTGTTCCTGCGCGGATCCAAGATGCTGGAGTCCTTTCTGCCCATCCAAGTGTGTATGCCAGACTCCTTCTGGAACAGAGTCTCTCAGCCTGCCCGATGCCGCGCCCCGATCCCAGTCCAAATCGGAAACTCATGTCCACCTACAAGTTTCGTGCTTGAGTAGATCATAGTACCGGACTTTATTCCTCTGTGCGCTGGAGAGACGGGCGGTTGCTCTGGACTCTTCAGAGGAACCTCACATTCTCAAACCATCTCAGGGCACTAGACAGTGCTGTCTTTTCGATAATCGTTTGTTGCGACTCAGCAAAATCTAACCGTCTTAAGCGGAATTTCCCGCAGCATCGACGCAGAATACAATGTTGTACGTGTTACAGTCGTTCGTAGAATTTTGCGAAACTTGCGCTGGGTGTGGTGTGCGTATCTCTGATTGCCTGATAGTAGTGGGACAACTCATCCGAACAGGGGGTCCAGGAGTCGAGAGGTACTCGGGGAGCCATCTGAACTACAGTGCGTCTTCAGCCCTCAGAGTGTGCCGGTGAACCTGTAGCGTCGTCCGCGTAGGCCTCGGGCGGCTCTCCTCTCGTTCAGCAAGAAAGACTACGCGGTAGTAACAAGGGCGCCAGTCGTGTTCCTGAAGTTCGTAAAGAGCTTTGTGGCCCCGGGAAATTGTGACTTTGGGATAGTGCCAGGTGCTCTGTAATTAGGCCTCCGTGGAGAGGGTCTGTTCTGCTTGCTTGTGTTGCCTCAGTCGATAACACGAGCCTTGCCAGCCGGAATGCTCTCTCGCTATCGCAGAAGCGGGCGGCCTCCCTGTCTCTGCTGGTGACAATGGCTGAATCGGCGAGCTTCGGCTCCGAGGTGCAGACGCTCCTAGAAGACATGATTATGAACAGTAAGACTCCCGGTGCGGCACCTGAAGAGGCGGAGACGCCAGCTAGAATGGGCCGGGTGTCCACCATATTCACGTATCTGCGCGGTCTCGCTATTCTGTCGCATAAAGGAAGTGGCGTCGGGCGAAGGGTCCTATAGCTGCTTGTTCCATGTGTGGCGACTCCTTGGCGCGTCCTAGTTTAGACACCGAGCACTGTCCACTCAGCGCGACAGTGGGAAAAATGGGGATATATTTGCAGCCCGACTATAGTCTTCTTTGTCCAAAGGAGAGACGCTATCCTCTGCCATTGTTAAGTGTGATCGTCTCCTCTTCTTACTGACATTCTGTTGACTCGACTAGTTCTGTCTACGCTTTGTCGCGCTAGGGATGGGGTTCTCGGTACTACACAGGCGGTGAAGTCAGCCCACTTCCGCGGCTGGCGTGGTTGCCTCCCCGTGTGTGCGTTCAACACGGGCCACTCTGGTCTACAGGGTGCTGGTTTCGTTAGTGCGTTGTCCATTGTATCAGCACCGCGTCTTTGTCCTCTCATCCTTTCCTCTACGCAGCTGCTAAACAAACGGACCCGGACCACGTCCCCTCTCTGTTGTGGGCTCTGAATCTCATAGTGGATTTCTCGCGCTGCTCCCCGCGTTCGAGGCAGCTTGGCTTGGCCGCTCTCCGGCAGGAAGATTCCTCGCTCTTACGTCTGCTTGCGCGCGCGATTATGTCGTCCTCTGACCCGACGGTACAGAGGCGCGTTCTCCTGGTCGTTTACAAACTACATACCGAGGTATCTGAGGGACGCCCTGTTTGTGCACATACTGCTTTTTGTTGTTGGAATCCCTGTACTACTTCCTCGAAAAGCTCGGCAGCGTTGAAAGGGTCCTACTTCTGCTATAGGGGATTTAGCGACACGTTCTGGGTCCTGCTCACGTAAATCTCGTAGTGGTCCGCGAGACGATACTTTCCTCTGTGTCTTATCGCTGATTCGAATGACATGCCTTCTTGTGTCGCTACCGAGCAGCATCGACATCTATTCTAGCCGCACACCTGCCAACTGGCTGATGCGCTTCCGAATGGTGTTTCAATATTCTCTGTTGTTGGCTGTGAAGTTGACCGGAAACTGGAGCTCGAGCGTATATTGATTATGCGCTGGCTGGGAATGCTACTATGTGAGCACCTTCGAGTTCTCCAAGATAACCTGGAATAGCTGAAGGGAAAATCCCACCGGTCGTGCTCCACATCAGCTTCAGGGAGGACCTTCCCCGGCGAGTATCTCGTGCGTTTTCGCAGTTTTTTGCTACTCGTCGCCGCGGGGCGAGCCCTGCTGACCGCCGACTTCCTGTCTGCGCGTTCTTTCTTTCGGAAAAAACGGAGCTTGGCGTCGGGCCCGCTCATTCTGCCTTCTCTGACAGCTCGACAGTCGGCTCCTCTTCGGAGCTTTTACCAGTTGCTACGAACGGCACGGCCAGCAGCTCTGCTGCTGGTGTCTCCGTCGAGGCCTCCGAAGACAAAGACCTCGCTTCAGTTTCTTCGCTCGCGGAGGCGCCAAGAGGAGATCTGTTGTCGCCGCTGTCTCCTATGGGGGACAGTACCTCCCTTCTTTCAGGCTTTCGAGGCAGTGTCGCGTCCCTGCCGGGGAAGGGAGATCTCTTCTACACAAGGCTTTTACCGCTTGTCACTCCTGCGTATGGTGAGTGTCCTGCGACGCCGTCCGGTCTTGAGGTTCACGAGGCTTTGTGTTTTCCCCGCAGTTTGACGCGTGTGTGCTAGGCGGCTTGTCCCTGGGCAGTGCTAGGCACGTACTTGTGTGACAGGTTCCGTTGTTTCTGCGTCTGAAGGGTCCTCAACATACTGCGGCTTGAGCTGCCCTGAGCCGCTTCCGGTCAGCGCTGGCTTGCCTACGACCAGCTTGTCACATCGTGGCTCGGACGTGGGACTTCGCACGCTTCTTAGAGCCAATCAGCGACCGCCTGCCTGCTTGTGCTTCTTGGATTCAGCCAGAACGCGTTAGCCTAGATTTTTCCCCATTCTGTCAAGCCCTCGTGGAGGGACTGGCGGATGCTAATTTTTAGCCAAGCGCCCTGTCCGTTCATCTGCATACGTCCTTGCCGAAGGCGCCTGCTAAGACGTCACACTTCTCTGGCTCTCTGTGAGCGACCACTCGGAATTCTCATCTGAACGGTGTGCGGTCCTTGGCAGGCAACTGGGAAGCAAGCGTCGACCTTGATGCTTTCGCAGAGGAGCTCGCGCATGTGGCCCGCCTGCAGCGAGAACGTCAAGTTGAACTTGAAGACGATGCCACGGAGGCGCGGACGCGGGTGAGGTGGCCAAAGCTTCGACTGCGGAAATATGTTGTGGCAATGTTCTGAGGCATGTCTGTAGCCCGTCTTCGAGTCTTTATGGGGTTTACAGTAGTTGCGTCTACATCATCGTTCTGGGCGAACACTCCGGTCGCGGACTGTCGCTGCGTCGTCACCTAGTTGTCTCTGGCCGGTGGGGGCTCGTAGCCCGGTAGGGGTTTTAACGTAGCTTTCTTTTTTTTTTGCAAAACTGTCCACCCTACTTTGTTGACAGGAGGAGGACGCAAGGAAGCTCATGAAGATCACGACGGCCGACCACCAAGTAAGCCTTTACTGACCTGGCTTTACAGCTACGGATGGGCATCAGAATAACGGGCATTTTTTCAGAAACCCTAGAAGAGGGGGCTGATAGAGTGGATTACCAGCTTCACAAAGAGCAGTTGACAAGTTCCAGGACCTCAAAGCTTGGCAGTCGCACGAAAGAAGACAAAAGTCTGCCCGTAGTTTCATGGACGTGTAGTAGGTCAAGTACGTGACAAGGTAGGCGGATCGCTGTCACCTCAGTTGGGAGAAACGCGCGGGCAACAGTGCAGCTAGTGCTTCGCAGCAGGCCGCGGGTGGTGTGCCTTGAAGGCAGGATGGTGTTTGGAACGGGCGATGTTTTCTTGGAAACAGTGACTCATAGTGCAGTCCAACGTCCAGCTAGATTTCTCATTTCCGAATGAATCTTCCACCGGCCGTCCGGCGGCTGGTCTCCAGGGGCCTCCCTTTGTTAGTTTGTGGCCCGTCTGTGACTGCAGAGAGAGAGGGCAAAGGCTGAGCAGGAAGCCCAAGCGCAACAGGAGGAGCTGCGTCGTCTGAAGGAGCACCACAGAGATGAATTGACTAGGTGATGCTCATCCTCTATGCTTTTCGGTAGACAACGACTGAATTGCAAGTTGCAGGGAAATGCGCGCTGTCCTAGCAGTACACTCTCAGGCGTCTAGCTGGTCAGCCGAGCTTGCTTCTGGGGTAGTTCATATCACTTTTCTTTCGCGGATACAGCGGAGGCTACGCTCTCCTGGAGCTAGAGGACTGACAGCCGCTATTTCACTGTCGGAGCACGAGGACTGAGTAAAGCTTTCTTTTCTGGTCGAGCGAGCGAGCGAGCTGTTTCCGGGCTGACGTATTGAGACCTTCTTCTGCGTCCGCTCTCTAAGTATGCATTTCTGTAGTCGACAGTAGCTGCAGAGTTGTTTCACGAACAAAGCTCTAGTGTTGCCCGCTTTCCCGTGTTTAACGTGTACGTGGGAGCTGCGAGGCGAGTAGGTAGCGAACTTCGGTGTACAGCACTTCCCTCAACACCCTCCTAGGAATGTGCCTGTCAATGGTCTTGAACGATGGTGGTGGGCAGCCGAGAGAAACGGTTTGTGATGCCACAAGGGTTTGACAGGGGTGTACTTCAGCTGTTTTGTGCCTTCACTGGAAAGTCTTGTTGAAAATCCCGAGTTACGTCCTATAGTAAAGAGTGACGTTCCCCTGACAATTTACTCAGGGTACGGACCGAGTGTGACGCGGAGACGCGCGAAGTTCGCGGTATGATGAGCGAATTGCAACAACTGTTGGACACCAAAGAAGAGAAACTGAAGAGGTGAGTTCGTGCACGGCCCCCCACTTTCTGGTAGGGTAAAAGAAGCACCAGCGTACAAGAAAGCAGGCGGCGCTGAACGACGCGTGTCAGCGCTCGTTTGTTCGCTGGTATGAATTCAAGGCATGGTGCAGAGCAGCGACTCTATCGCAGTCCGCTGGATTTGCAGGAGCAAGGAAAGGCATTTCTGTCCTGACCCGACCGCCAACGACAGTTCCTCGCGAGCCAAGTTCCTGTGGTTTGACCGCTTGGCTGTCACCTATGGTGACATGATGGAGTTGTCTTTTACTCGCTGATCAAGCTTGTCTTGTTCTCCTGAGCGGGGTGGTTTGCTAGAAGGGTGAAGGTGTTTCTTTTTGTGGCTGTCAGGGTGCAGGAGGCTCTGGCAACGAACAGGCAGCGGCAGCTTAGCAACGAGGGGGAGTGCACGAAGCTACAAAGACAGATTCAGACACTCAACGCCCTGAACCAGAAACAGGTGCGGTGGGTGCAGAGCTCCAGTGATCCACGAGCACATTCAATTTTGAGACCTCCGCGCTGCACGTCATGTGAGCGCGCCACTACACCTGCGATGTTGTGTCGAAGGGTCTAGGTGTCCTCGTGTGTAGCAGCTGGCAGAGGCATGTTGACGAAGGTATTGTTCAGAAACCACCAGTCCACTGTGTCCGGCTCCGCGAAGAAAGATTTCACTCTTTCGCGGGTGTGAGGGATTGCATAAGCTGACAGAACGGCGGGCGCGTTGTACTTTGCCTTCCACCCTGCTCTTCAGCGTGGAGCCTCTGAGGCAGAACCCTTAGTGAAATGACTGTACGGCAATGGTCTCCCAGCGAGGGACAATACCTTGGCCGACCGTGGCCGCTTGGGTTTCCTATTCTTCGATCGGAGGAAAAGGCCGGGACGTGCTGCGGCTCCATAGCACTGGCCCTAGTGATGCTGTGTTCTTTGTGTCTGTCTCGGGGAAAGAAGGGGTCTAGGGTGGGTCTAGCTTGCCCTGCCATACAGTCCCTCACTCACGCTTTCTGGGGTTTGTTCGTGCTTCAGAAGGATGACCTGTGTTCCATGGAGACGAGATGTGGCGCACTACTTGCGGCTAATCAGGAGTCCGTGAAGAAGTTTCACGATATTTCCTGCAGAGCCAGGAAACTCGAGGTACTATTTTCTTTAGCTAGGAGCCACGCAATTCCTTTGTCCGACTTGTCATCATTCTCGCAAGGGTGCTTTTCCGAGCGGCTCCAGGCAGTCCCGTGCGCAATGAGCTCTTGGTTATGCAGTCGTACTCAGTTGCGTTCTGATTCTCGATATCTCTTTTGTTGTCTTCGGTGTCCGTCAATACGTCGGAAGAGAGAAAAACTTGGTCACTTCTGTTACTTGTCGATATGTTAGACGTTCGCGAAGCTTCGGCGATAGCACCATATCTGATTTCCTGTCAGGGCAGTACGAGCTCGCAGATCAGCAGACATTGCCGGGCGCCCCTCAGTTTGCCGCCGTTGTCCGTTCACTACGATGCGCTGATCCGTGCAGCCATCGCCGCACACTGTTACTGTCGTGGGGACTAAGATCTTGCGGTTTTGGGTATGCGACTTCCTGCGGGGCTCTTTCCTTCTTCGATATCTTGCGGCGATCGAAGATATGCACGGTCTTGTATTGTTACCTCATTCGCGGCTCGCTGCACGCTCAGGAGGACTGCCTACAGCTGCAGAACGACAAAGAAAGCCTACTAGAGGAGCAGGAGAAACTCTTCAAGTGAGACAGGCTGGGTGCAGAAGTGCGAAGACGCAAGCCGCTGGCAGCAGTTTTAAAGTAAACCAGCAGCCAAAAGGGGATGTCTTAGGTGTGTAATCCGTCTCTTGTCTCGGTCTCAGCTCTGACATCTCGTTAACTGACTACGTAGAAGTTGCCGGCAGAGCCACCGGATAGTCTAGCGCGATATTCCCAATGAGTCGTACTTACTAGGGCGCTGACCTGGAATCAAGGTAGCTTTACAAAAAGAAGATGCTTTACATTGTCAGCTCATCAATCCGAAGAGGACTCTAGCAAGTCAGGCCGATGCTGTTCCTGTGTGAGGACATCACGAGCGCAGCTGATGATATCTCGTGCCATTCCGGTACTCCTTGAAACCTGGCTACGGCAGAACGGGCGGTTGGCTGACTCTTTCCTTCTCTGTGGAAGACAAGATGGAAACGCTCCTCAGCAGGACAAAGCGTGTTTGGCTTGGCTCGGTCTCGGTGACGCCGAGGGATCCCCCCCCCCCTTAATACCCGGTGACGTAGACACTTCTGACCGGTCGGCCATTGCCGATGCGTCTTTCTTCCAGGCAGCTCATCCTTCTTTTAGATCGGGAGCAGAGACTGACGGTCGAGCAGAAACGTCTGCGCGAGAAAGTGAAGGAGAACGATGACGCGAGGGAGCGCCTCGACGAGCTTCAGCAGCAGCTTGACATGCTTCGTCATGAAAAAGAGGTACGATGAGCAGATGCGGGTGCGAACTTGCTGGCAGGAGATTGTGCAGCATCTCGTACAACGTTGCCCTGTCTGCACGTGAGCAGAGGAGCCGTTGCCGTTTCTCGTACATCGTGCTGAAGAGAGTTGTTCGGGACACCCGTCGTGGATGCTTGTTACGAGTGTACTATAATTGTGTATGATGGTTTTCAAGGGGGGAAGATCTTTCTGATTGCTGCGGTGCAAGGAGAAACGTCCCGCTACAGGGGCCGCAGCCAGCGCACGTGCAAGCAAACTACGAGCGAGATTTACTTTTCGACTGTTCATGAAACCTAATACTGCCTTCCGTCATGATAGATATCATTCTTCGGCATCTGCCTAGCAGCACAGTCCGCGCCGGGGGAGTCGCATCAGTGAATATCCACGACGACCACATATTCGTGGCGTCTTCGAGCTCGCGGAAAAGAAAAAAACACCGTCGTTGAGTGGATGCTGCATGCGCGTGTCCCAGCACGGGTGTTGACCTGAATGAGAGACTGTCTGATCCCGCGCTTTTCACTTTTCTGTGAACACGTGTTTGTTGGTTTGATAGGCGACTCGGGGTTCACCTGTGCTTTCCGACACGCTTGAGGTTTTTGTTTGTAAGGGGGACTCTGCAGATCTGCCTACCTCCGCACATTGTTTCTGATTGGTTGAGGTTGGGTTTCTGATTTGGCGCAAGTGTGAACGTGGTCCTCAGGAGCTAGGGTCCCTCGTTGCCATAATTGCTTGGCTTGCCCGCGTCAATAGACAGTCTTGTGAAACTGATACCATCCACACTCCGTATTCGGTTTATAGGATACAGGCAAGGCGGCCGGGCAGATGGCTTCGCGGACGACGACTCTGCAGACAGAGGTTGACGCTCTTAGATCAGACTTGCGAAAGGAAATGGAGAAGCGAAGAGCTGCCGAGGAGTAAGTTGAGAGAAATTGGTCGCGCAAACTCCTGCGTGTACAATTTTGAACCAGACAGCCCCTGGGACCAGTAGAACTGAAGAGAGCGGAGTTAGCTTCGCTGTTTCCTCAGAACCCAGGAGTCTTTTTATGAAGCAAAAAGTGAACGCCCCCATCTGCGAAGCTGTGGCCTGGATGTCGGCTCTTGGACGTGTTCTGCCACGTGCTACAGTTCCCGCATCTGTACCGGCGAAGAGACAGATACGCTGCTCCGTACAGGCACCAGCCCACGTACGAAGCGCCGGATGCGTAGGCGCCGCGTGAAGCGGAGGGGTGTTCGCAGCCGCCTTGTCGTCCGGAGCGATGAATCTGCTTCTCGTGCCCGGTGCCGGGGGAGAAATTTCGTCGCAAATTTTCTCCATAGATTCGCGTCACACGTTGTCCTTGCGAGACTTGTAGTCTTGCCGTTGTGCTGAAAGGTCATTCGGGTTTTGCTTTTCTGGGGCAGAGACTGGCAAGGTTTCATCGTACTCCGGTGGTCGGCTGTACGTCCAGCCACCCAAAGAAGGAGCTGGAGTGGGACAACCAGCGCCCTGTAGCGCGGGCGCGTTGTCGGGGTAAGAGGCTGGTTGGGTTCTGTATAGAAGTGGAGATTTTTCGGTCTTCTCAGGCTGGCTAGCAGTGCGGCAGACAGAGCCCAGAGCTTTTCGGAAGAGCTGGAGCGCATGAAGAAGAAACTCAAGGCCCAGGCCACTCATACAGAGGATCTCGAGAGTGTAAGTGAAAAAAACGACAGTCGCTTCTGCGCCGCGCCGTCGGCACCTAGAATAACAGCCACGTTGAAGTTGCTGAAGCAGCGTAATTTTGACCTAGCTGTGGGTGCGTGAGGGGAACCTGTGTTGGGGCTCGAATTCTGCCAAGCAAACCTTGCGACACCCGAAGGACGGGAGGACCACAAGGTGTGACGGCACATGTCCGAGTCCGTGGTTTCCATCGCATCGTGACCCGCGGTGGAGTCGCTGTCAAAATCCAAGGACCGTTCGTGCAGGCAAACCCGCGAGAACGTCTCTAGTCGCGGAGGTCATTTACCGATACGCCAAGAGCGCTCTCTTCCGTCTTAGATGTAACCGCAATGGACAAAGTAAGAGCCTTCTCTGTCACGGCGGTGTCTCTGTCCTGAACAGCGGTTGAAGCAGAAGGAAGAGCAGTTGCTCAAAATCCAAAGCGTGTTCAGCACGAAGGTGTAATGCGTGGAGCGGTTGGCGTCGGTCAGACCCACACTGAAAAAGCCGTGCACAGGAGCAACTGAAGTTCTTCGCTGTCCGGCTAAAGAATCAGAAAGGAAAGGGCACTGTCCCGCTCAGAACAGCAAAATATCAGAATTTCCCTAACCGGAAAAGTTCCTGCTCTTGTCACTCATTGAGACGGCCACGTGAGGACATGCGAAAAAAAAATTCTGGAATTCGGATCGCGAGCCGAGAGAAAAACGGTTTTGCCGCGCAGTTATTCGGATTCTGTCAAACGCCCAGCAGCTAGTGGCGTCGTGTACTGGTGAGCTCATGTGGCTTTCCTGGTGGCCTTTCCCATACCGGGCTTGCATCGAACACTGGCATAATACGTAAACCGAGAGGTTGCGGCAGTAAGGACGGCCGGCTTTCCGCTCAAGTGTACTGAGGTCATTTCAGTCAAAGTGTTTCCGAGTTTTTTTTTTGATACCGGGTGCGTACAGAAATGGGTTCGGATACAGCGCCAGTGCCGTTGAGGGTGCGGAATCCGTATTCACCTGCACAGCTCAGCATGTCGTCTGCGGCGGCTTCTTTAAGTGTTTTTGTTTGCATATGAATCAGGGTCGTGCAGTTGACTTTACATCACGACAGTTACCGGTGTTGACACTTTGGCGCGTCTTTTCGTGTACTTTCTGTGGTTAACTGTTGTTTCGCGAAGTTCTCACTCTGAACAATCACTTCATCTCGATGCCATGAGTGGCTAGTCCAGAAAGAAGGCTCTCAATGTGGTGGGCTTGCTCGCTCAGACCTCACATCAGCAGCTGTGAATGACTGATAAGGCGTAGCCAGTCCACGTCTTTTCGGCCGCATGGGTGACTCCAGAAAAGAAGTATGCGAAACATGCTTGATCGCCTCTTTGTCACTTCAGTTGCATAGATTCTCGGTTTAAGCCTTCTCAAACATTCCCAGTATACACGTCAGCAGAGGGTAGAGCGAAAGTAAGAAGACGAAGAGACACACGGTTCAGTGGCGTCTTTCATTCCGCACAGGCACGAGAACTCAGCTTCACTGTGACAGATGTCAGGGTATGAGTACATCAGTGGGCAGAGTTACATAAAAAACCCAGCATTTTCACCTGTAGCATTCTCCACAAAGGGATACCAAGAAATATCCCTGCTGCCCTGCTATCGAGACGTCGGTATGGTGCTTGCGTGTTGCCTCTTCGCGTCTGACTCACTGAATGAATAGATCCGCTTCTTGCGCAAGCCTCCTCGCAGATGTTCGAGCATCCTGGAAAAGGCAGTCTACCCGCTCGATGTGGTCTAAAGATATCACCGGCGCTTCGTCGTCGGCCTCTGTCTCTGCAAGAATTGATGCTGGTGTCAGCAGGTGGACAGCGTACCGTAACGATGTTCTCTCTCCGATCTCCCCGAGGTGATTTATTGCTTCTTCTTCCATCTCGAGGTTCTCCGTCTTTGCCCGAATTCGGATAACCTGGAGACGAACGGGTACACAAGGGTCACTGGGCAGAATGTCTCCCGTCTCCTGCTCGACACCCGCCATTCGACATTATATCGACGTCGTGATTCTCTCTGTCGCCGAACTCCACTTTTCTCTGCTTGTAAACGGCGGTCTTTTGGCCAGATCAACGAGGCTACCGGTGCGAAAACATACAGTAAACCTGGACTAGCGGCAGTGACGACGGCTCTTTGGGACACGGCGCAACCACAGTCCCGATTTGTGTCCACTCGCTTACACCAGATCAGTGCACCTCAAGCGCTCCTGAAAGGCAGAGCAGCGTAGAGTGGACCAGCTGCACACCGCCGGAGACGAGTTTCCACACGAAGTATTTTCTCCACACGTTGCTACAGCCCTCGAGTGGTGTGCGCGGATAACGCAGTCAAGCTAACAACAATTCTCTATTTTGGCAGAGATCCTTGTCAAACAATGGCCCTGCTTATTTTGAGAAGGCCTGGGCCCTACACTTCGTTATGATCGGCGCTGCACCAGCAGTCGACCGCGCAGCTCACATGCTTGATTTCTTCGACGCTGTAGGGAAGAGTCCGAGCAATGAGCATGCGATCGAGCAAGTCAACGGGGATTCCATGAGCTGATTGGATTTCAGTGCCCCGAATGGTGCAGATGCCTCTGTTCGTAGCGAAAACGACTATGGGCGTTAGCGACGATTCCAGAGCTCGGTTGAGGTAGGTGAAGCATTCTATATCAAGCATATGTACCTGGATTCATACAAAAGAGAGTCATGTCGCTCTGCGTGAAGCCAGGGGGAGGCGTATGATGCATTCCGCACTGTCGTAGGTCGCGAACTCATGCCAGGAACCTGCAGGTAAGCATCACTAGTGCGAGCACCAGTTAGCTTGCTTGCTTACTTCGTCGATGAAGAGCACACCTGGAACAAGCTCGGCCACGCCCTGGTCAATGTATCGGTTGACGACCTTGTTGATCTCCAGCCGTAGCTTTTCTGTTATTTCGGTCTTCCGCGGCTTTGCCAGCTGACCGAGCAGAGAGGTAAAATCGCTGCCGCCCTGGGGGCGCGCATTAGCAGCGTCCAGATCGTGAAGTGTGACATCCTGTCACGAGAACACGACTGCCGTAACGCGCATGTAGACCCAAGGCTGCAGTAGCATGGATAGTGTGCAGCGCGCCAGCATTGTGCGCCACAGCCACACCCACCTGTATCACTTCTTTCTTTTTGTGCACATCTCCTCGCGGGATGGGGACAAATTCGTCGGCGTCCAAATCAAACTGGTTAGCAAACTCGTCGGACCTTCCCACCCGTTTCACGGTGCCCGTAGAAGCTTCTATGTAGATCACATCTCCTACACGGACTTGCTGTCGCTGGATGCCTGCAGTGCCGAATGAAACGTCAACTGAGGGCACCTTACCCAGAGTGTACGTGAACTCGTGGGGAAACCGGTGTCGTGCGTTGCCGGAGGAGCTCGCACCCGTTCAGCTTGTTCACGCCCGTGCCGATGAAACCGCACCTTCGTTGATTTGTGGGGCCAAACGGAGTGTTTTGGACCCCTTCTGTGTTTTGAGTGTGATCTTGATTGGAGCCAACACGCGTTTCTGCGTATCCGGCATCTCGGTGTCCAAGCTGCCTTCGGGGGCCTCTTCGACCTGCAGGCCACCGACCAACCAGGGAAGACATCACGAGCGGACTGACCCTGTCGTGGAAGCAAGCATAGTGATCCAGTCACCGTCTGTTGCCCCCATTGCAGCCGTGCACCCCTGAGTGGCTTTGGTGGACGCCTCGTGCGCTTCTAGGGCCAGGATACTGCGACGGAGAGCAGTTACGCCAGCATGCGAAACACTCCACCTAAAAAGAATCCGGCGTTTCCGTACATGTGACCAGCACGCCTCTGCATGCGAATTTACCAAGTCCATAACCTGGCCTTCGTAAACTTCTTTGGTCTCTTTGATTTTGATTCCGATAGCTCGCCGGAAGTTCTCCATCAGTATTTCTGTCTTTTTTACTTCAGCTGAGTAGACCTCCGAGGCGACCATCGGGCAGAAAGGAACTTTCGGTCCTAACTCCTGAGCTATGGCCATTGCTATGGCAGTCTTTCCTGTCCCGGGGGGTCCTAGGGCAAAACGCTTAAAAGACAGGTTTTTTAAAAGTAGTTCTTGCGAGCGTTGCTGCTCTGGGTATTCACCGCAGCACGCTAAATCCAGCAGGCTGGAATGATGTTGTTTGGTAATTGCTCGATTCGCAAGAGGCAGCTGGTAAGAGAAGCAACTACAATAGCACTCGAAGTCTCCCGTTGTCACGGAACAGACCAGAGGGGAGACGTCGTCTCCGGCCTCGTCTATCCTCCGACGCAACAGCCATACGAAAACTCCATATTGCTCAGGTCTTCCCGCCGAGCTGACAGAGTAAGGGAGCTGCTTCAGTGTACCGGCTGCCAGTCGACACTTTTCGCTTTAATCAAAACCGGTGACTATTGTTCCCTGCGGTGCGGCTAGTGCTGCATGTAAAACAGAAGTCACCCCGGGCAGCCCCAACTCCAGCGCAGCCTAGTGGCTGAAAGTTTTGTTGCAGCTTGCTCGGTAGCGCGTAGACGTAGGGATCAGAGGAGGCGTCACGAGAGACTTCGCGCCAAGGATCGACGTCAGGCGGCCCAATTCTGAGTAACACATGAAGCTTGTCAGTCAGGCCTACCAGCTAGAAGCAGAGCCTTCCCTGCCATCCGCTTGCACTTGATGAGTTCCACGACGTAACCAGCCGCCTCTCGTGCCTTAAGTTGTCCGACCATTCCCATGAAGATTGTCTTCGCTGTCCCATCATCGTCGAGTCCCAAACCTTTGATGTGACTATGGGACGCCACCCGATGGGCGTTTTTTGTCGATGCAACTTCCTCGATCCTCATAATGACACCCGTGCGAGTCGACAGAATGTCGGTCGTCACAGCCTAGAGACCTGTGCAAAGCAGTTCACTTGAGCGCTGCCAGAAAACTGCACACATCGACGAAGATTCGAACCCGTCACGCGCAGCAGGTACGTGCGAAACCGACAATTGTATATTGTGTGAGACGAATAACTGCACTGCTGTGGTAAGAGAGGGTCGTCAGCGGGCTGACGGCGGGGCAGGAAAGAGGAGTCCCCCCTCCAGCGGGTGGCACCTAGACCATCCGAACGCTGTCAGCTACGCACCGCCGACAATAGCAGGGCGGCAGGCCGAACACGAGCTTGCTTGAGATTTTCCAAGCCGGCTTCTTGTTGCAGCAGCGACTCTGCGCTGCAATGGCGGGAAATTGAGAACTTCTCTCGGAGGCCCTGCGGTCTCAACTAAAATCCGGACACCTACTTTGATCTGGCTTATCGTCGCCTGTACCTCTCCGGTGGTGGCTCTGTGCATGTGCACTTCCCGGTGGAAGTGCGCATAGGGCATCATGCCAGAACGCGACGTCCCGCTTTGCAGACCACGCATGCAGACCCCGGGAGAGGACTCAGGCAGAAGAAGCTCGAAGACGGAGTGAATAGTGTTGCTCTATGGTGGCTTCAGATCAGGGGGCGATTTTTTTTTTTTTTTAACAGCGTCTGGAGCCGCCTGTCCCACCGCACTGTATTGACTGAGCCTGAGGGTGCGTTTTCTGCGGGCGACTTGCCGGGGCATCGAGCTCAGAAAGGTTTCTTCCTATGGGCAGTTAGCGCTGTCGGGGCACCGGTCGGCCTGCCGGGCACGTAGATCGGAAATGGATGTACGCGCTTGTACCATTTCAAGCTCGCTCACAGAAGACACGGAGAACACGTACACATATCTCCAGGGTGACAACTTCCCGGTGAGCTGCTCTCGGCCGCGCAACAGGCTTGGACGTCGAAGACGCGAGGGGCGGGTGGACGAAAAGGCACTAAGGCTGTCGCATCGAGAGACTTCAATACAGCAATGCAGTTCTGAAGCCAGGCTTTGTGTGCCGGGGACACTGAACCCTTGCACCCGGTGTCGACTCAAAAAGCATGCTGCAGGCCAAGAGTTTTACAACTTGCACGTCACGTGACAACGGGGAATACTGCGGTGAAGGACAGTCCCGCTTCAGCAGCTGTCCACTGAAGGGTCCGACTCCGCAAAAAGTTCGCTTGTCGGTCGTAACAATAAGACCTTTCGAGCGAATGATTCTTCATCAATCATAGGACTTCCGAGAATTTCCGCCACAGACTTCGTCCCGCACAGCGTCTGCGACATCCGGCAGAAGACATCGCACTGGCGCGGATCACTCGGACGTAACAGATACTGGACCCCACACGTTTTTTTTAGCTTGTGATCACCAGGCGTGGGAAGCACTGTCGCATCGGGCTACGATCGAGTTAAGTTCTAAAGCCAGCTAGTAAGCTGAACAACGACGCACACGTGACCAAGCGGGCAGGGCTGCTGCTGAAGCTTAGGGAGTTGATGCTAGGAAACTGACGTGGCAGGAGTCGTGATAAACTGTTTCGCTTCGAGAAAAACTGGCGAACCGGGAGCGAGCGTCAGGGGCTCAGTCTCCGTCCGCCAACGTTGCTCTCACCTGAATGCAACTCTCAAATTCCGCGACTGACATCTTTTCTCCCGTCTGCGAGCGGCACCGAAGAGGACAGAAATAGGGCGTGGATTACCTAGAGCTGAGCTCAGCGCAAAAGCCTGTCCAAGTCAGGCGGATGCCCGTTCTCTCACCTTGGACAGTGTTTGCATTAGAAATTCGGCAGTTAGCGGAGCGTTGTGGTTCTTTTTTCGGAGCACGCGAAGGGCGTCAACAACCTCCTCGAAACCGACGGTAACGGCGGCTCGGTGATTGACATAAAGCTTCAAAAACTCCTCAAAGGACACTTTACGCAGAACAGCGTTGCTTTTGCGCTTGTTTGCCTCGGACGACGGAGAGTGGCATGAGCCACCCGGTGTGCACTTCATGCATTCCGTGACGAGGTTCTGGATATCCATTTGGGAAGGACACTCGCCAACGGCGCAGAGCAGATTGGAGAGCTCTGTCACGGGGACTGTTCCGTCCAGCTTTCGGCTTCTGGTTGTATGTTCTCCTTCTGACCGAAGCTGGCAGTAGTAAAAAAAGTCCTTCATATTCTTGTAGAAGTCGCCCTGAAGTCAAAATAGGTGCTACCGTGGGAAACTCGGGATCAAGTGCGTCCTTGCGGAGACGACTGGCAGTAGGGGTGTCCCTCCCGGGTTGTAAGACAAAAGCGGACGTTTGAGACTTCTAGGACGGCAGCGCGCCGCACACTTGGTGGAATGCCTGCGGCTCGGCTCGGGCGTTCTAATAAAATCTATGTCCAATACCCAGTCACGCAACGGTCTAACAAAATCGATGCCCAATAGCCAGTAACGCGGTGGACCGTCTTCGAAGCAGTCACCACTGACCGTGTGCCTGGTCACCTCCCTACCTCAATGCCTCCAGGAATTAGCTGATTGAACGGTCGGATGCCCTGGCCCCCTGAACGCACCGTACAAGCCGAGGTATCTTGAGAGTACGGGCGAGTGGAAAAGAAGAAGAGACCGCATAGATTTCCCGTTGGCCGGGCCGCTCGGATTGCCGTGCCTCCCCCCTGAGTGTGTTGATTCCCCTACCGCTGTAGTCTGTGACTACATGACAAGAAACTTCCCAGAGAGCGCACAGCCTACTTCCAGAGCGCCTCTGTGGTGGCGTGCGCGTATGCTCTAAGTAGGTCCTGGTCTTCTGGTTTCGGACTTCCGCCGCTCGAATGTGCACCACGGCAAAGAATTCGCTTAGTCGGGACATTGTCGCGCCCGAGAGCGACAACTCACGTGCTAAAAGCCAGACGATTGGAACTGAGGGCGCCAGAAATTGTACACCCCTACGAGTTTCTTACCTCTCTGTGCATTGGCCATGAGAACTGGCAGGTTGAGTTTCCACTGGCATATGGTGTAGTCCGAGCCTCCACACGAGAAGACAAATTCTTTGTTCTTCTTGCTCTTGAGCCGCTCAACTGCGAATGATGGAATCTCCCTAGGGTGAGCTACCATGCTCATGGCTTTGTAGGGATTGCTTCATGGAATCACAGGTGGCACACAAGTAGAGATGACACTGACAAGGGTGATACCTATTTGATGCGCTCATCTGTGAGACCGGAAGACGGCACGCCGAAGAAAACAACAGCCATGCCCGCGACGCAGGGCGGAAACAACCGACAAACATCATCAAAGTGCTTGGGCCCCCCGTTCCGCAGGTAGTCGGGAACAGAATAGGGGCTCCCGTACCGAGGTGTCCTGAACGTAGAATGCTTGCAGGAATGAAGCCTACCCGTCAAGCGGCTTTTGGATAAGGCCAATGAGTCTCTCGCCGCAAGAGAACACTAGGAACGATCTGCAACAAGAAGCCAGTGGACACGGCGAGGGGAAAGGGTGGCTCTGATTTTGAGAACACGGGGAGGTGAGAACCAGTCTGCTGTCAGGGATTCAGCTACCATGAATTCCGCGACCAGGCGTGCGGATCTACAAAATCATTTCACTTCCAGGTGAGCGGAACGACGCCCTCATCCGCGCTGCACACCGCGAAGGAGTAAGTCCCAGCTCGCACAAGCACGCGTACACGTATACATATATCTACATATATATATTTGTACAAAAGGCTAACAGCTACTTACTGCTCTGCGTAGTCCTGATCAGCAAGGTCGCGGCTCTCGCAGCTGGCAGCGCAGGGGCCACCAAGCTGTGGTATTCTATAGCGGTACGTCAAGTTATCAACGAAACTAAGAACTCCTCCATGAGTAGGCGCCAGCACTGTCTGCAAAAGACCAGATAGTCCGTGCAAAAGTACGTTCTTGTTCCACTTGTGTGGGCGGACAGAGATTTGACAACTCAACAGGCCGCCGATGCCTGGCTTCTCGTCGGTACTCCCAAGCACTGCCGCGCTCCGGCCGTCGAGGGGAGAGAGCAGTGCGGACGAGGAGCACCACGCCTTCCAGTGGACTTGCTTTTTCCACTTGGTACCAAGAAAGCTTTTCTCGGTCCTCTCCGTCCGAGATGCCGTATAGTGGCGAGTTCTCTAGTGGCGTCTCCCGCTACGGAAGCTGGCTCTTTGGTCAGCAACTCACCCGGAGGCAGGATCGCGTGTTGGCGCTCCAGATCTTGATCTTGAACTCATTATTGTAGATCACCACATGAACATCCGTGCTATCCTGCCGGTGCACGCGCACAAAGAAGAATCGGGCGAACTGCTTGGTACTGCTGCAACTGCCGGTACAGCACGATGCGCTCGCCATACCACTGCGGAGACGCCGGTCGGCACGGAAGATGGTGCCGCCAAGCCTTCGCCTACAGTTTGGACTCGTGGGGCCCGGCGCAGATACTGTCCTAACTAGGCCACTTTGGGACTACACTTCGCACCTCCTCTGAAGGAATTGCAATGCACCCTCCGGGGACTGCATGCTTTTCTATCACAGTTGCCGAAAATATGGTCAAGCCTGTCATTCAAGAAACCACACGCGGCACTCTCTCTGGGTGAGCCTGATGGCTGACAGATCATGGCGCCGCTATCAGTTCTTCACTTCGTAGCATCCCGCCACAGAACGAAAGACGCGGTAGCCGCCGACTCTAGAGGACACGGTAGCTGACTACATGATTTTACTGTACTAGCAACTGGGCTGGGCATACCATTTTATTCCAGACGAACCAGAAGCACAGTTGGTTACCTGTATACTCAGTAGAGTTCTCAACGTCATACTCAACAAGACGCCTGTCTTCGCCAACAGAGAAGAGGCGGGGTACCGGGGCAGTCGAGGAGCTTCTCGCGGAAGTAAACCCGGATGGTGGTTGACACACCGAGGGGCTACTAGGGCTTCCGCAAGGGAGAGTGGTAGTCTGGAGGCTCGGGAAACCGACCGAGTCAACATTGGAGCAGGGCGAGGTGTGGTTGGCCGCAGAGGAGAAACAGAAAGCGAGACCGACGATCCGCCTCCAGTGGGATCGATGCTTTCCTGAAGCAGCGCAGCAGCCAAGGTACTTCAGCACCGGTAAGGCGGCTGGAGATGAGAGTGGGACGGCGATGTCAGTCGCGCGTAGGTAAGGAACTGCAGCTGACCCACAAAGTGCAGCGCCCGCGCTTCAACTGTATCTACTGGACAACGGGGCTTTGAAGTTCAGGATCAACGCATTACTCTTTTGCGCCAGCATGGGCCTGTCTTCTTCCGCAGCTGGCACTGGCTTTACAGGTACCTTCTTCAGACGGTTCTTTCCTTTTTCGAAGGAGAATACTGTGGACTTGCTTGTGGGTCAGAGACATACCAGAGAACACCCAGTCCAGGGGAAGGCTCATGTCTCCCATTCGGTAACCAAGCCTGCAATCAGAGATGAGCCAGGCAAACCTATTCCTGGCCTCGACATAAGAAATCCGGGATGCGCCGCATCATTGTGCACTTGCGCGCCTTGTGGTGATGCTGCCGTGCAGCTGCCCCAGGGAAACGACCGCGGGCCGACGAAGACCCAGACTAGCCAACGGAGTTAAGAGGCTGTGTCTAACCGCATCTCGGGGGGCCGGGCCGGAATACACCCAGGAGACCGGGTAGATGGGGAGGATGGGCAGGCCCTCGTAGCGAAGCTCATCGGGGAAGCCTCGTCAGATCTCATCGGCTACCGTCATCGTGGTGCTAACCGAGAGGTCGCTATTTGGGGGCCAAGTACAACCGTCTCCCAAGTCGAACTCCTGGAGAGTGAGAGAGGTAGTGCATGCTCCTTACTTGTACAAGCAAATGCATCGGTCTGCCTGGGCCACAGCAAGATGCGTGCAATCATGGCTGAACTGAATCTGCATGAAAGCAACAAGAGCACTCACTCTGTGGCCTCCAGTGAATCAAGCTGGGACCAACGGTAAGTAGCACTGAAAGTACCCCAGCAGTTCCGTCCGTCCAAGCAGGAGTGGAGACGGGGCAGAAGTGCTACTAGTTGTCTGGCCAACAGAGCCGAGTTGCCATTGTCTCGGAGCTGTTGAGCGCCTCGTACGCGGCACCGCCCCTGACGGATCCTGGCGATGAAATAGAAAGGCGAAACACCTCCCGATTTCTCTTTTTCTTCGATTTCACACCCAACTAAGTACGCGTCCGGATGCAATCTGCCCTGCCGCAGCGCACAGTATGTGTGGAGTTCGGTTGTGTTCTGGCGTTAGGGAGCCGGCAAGGCCCGCCGTGTATCCCCGTTGGGAATGCCACAAACTACGGCAGCGAGTAGAGTGTGAACGCGTAGACACCCGTCCGGTGAGGAAGATGGCGAGTCGTCTCGTTACTCGTACGAAAGATGGCGAGTCGTTTCGTTACTGGTACGGAAGATGGCGAGTCGTCTGGTTACTGGTACGGAGACTTGTCAGCAGCGGCTGCTAGGTGAGCAAGACTACGGGCACTCTGAGGTGAGCCTTACATGTGTTACACACTCCCTCGATTCCTTGCTGCTCATGAGCTCTACCATGAGAGGAACAGCGTCGTCCCCGGCAACTGTGGAACAAGGCGCGGTGCCCTTGCCTGTTGCATCAACCTGTTTCTTCCATGAGAGTCTAGTTTCGTTGTTCTGCGCCGCGTTCGAGGAGTTCAAAACGCTAGCTGGTGTCGCTGCCGGGTCCGCACTTCGACACCGCTCGTGCAGACGAGAGTCATCGAGGGAGTAAATTTTTACTTGACCGTTTGCGAAACCGACACCCATGATTTTCCCGTCGCTAGAGATTGCAATAACCTTCAACACAAGGACGAGAGGGGAAAATCATGGGTGTCGGTTT
>NW_027155827.1:7808-7973 GCF_002600585.1 Cystoisospora suis | reverse complement strand
TCTGTAGAAATGTGTCTCGGAAGGCATAGACGGGGAGAGAGGGCGAGAGAAAAAGAGAAGCAAAAGAAGAAAGGGAAGGGGGGATGTGGCTGTAGTGTATTCTTCCCTCTTATTGTCCTGCCTGTTTCTCTGTGTGTCTCTACTCATTCGATCGCACTCCCTCTA
>NW_027155827.1:4453-7278 GCF_002600585.1 Cystoisospora suis | reverse complement strand
TCTCTTTCCTTCTTTCATTCCTTCTTTCTTTCTTTCTGAAAGGACAGACGAATACTCACTCCTTCCTTCATAAATCTTTATCTCTCTCTATACATCGACAGGCTGACCGACCATATCTACTGGGTATATACGTATGTATCCTTCACATGCATTCATACATATATATACATACACTACATATATATATATATATATATACGATACATAGATCTCTTGTTCTATATATGTAGAACTGTGAATAGCTTCACGTGTATAGATCTTTGTGCTTGCATACAGAGAAGTGAATATATATATGTCTATGTGCCACTCGTAGTAGATGTCTGTGTACATATCTATATATACAGATACAGTTAGCTATAGATAGATATCTAGATATATTTACAGGCTATGAAGGCTGGATTTGGTGCTTTCTGTCTGGCTATGATCTTCCATTCAAGAAGGAGAGAGAAGTACGAGAAAGAAAAGAAGATAGAAAGAAGGAGAAAAGAAGAAGAAAGAGAAAGAGAAGATTTCTGTGTTTCTCGTTGTTTCGTTTTGCAGACCTTTAAAGACGAGCAAGAATTAGAGTGCGAGGATTCCCAAGGAAACGTTATGAGCCTCCGAGCTTATGAAGATCTACGCAGACAAGGAATTCTCTAATCTCTCTCTCCCTCTCCTCTCCTCTCCTCTTCTCTTCTCTCTTCATTTCTTCTTCTTCTTCTACGTCTCTGACTTCATTCCTATCTATCTATCTATCTTTAGTCTATCTCAGATCTTTGTATCCATCCTTAATCTAGTTCTCTATCTTTAGCCAGTTCATATGTCTATCTACTTTTCATTCTCTCTATGTCAAAGCGAAGAGAAGAGGGAGAGTGAGAGAGGGAGATATTTAATGAGAAGAAGAAGAGAGACAATCATCTAGCGTTGAGCTCATGACTCTTGACTCTCAAAAGATGTTTTTCTTCTTCCTATTCTTCTTCTTTCTCTTTCTTTTCATTAGCGAAGCAACAGATGGTTTCATTTTCAATTCAATTCTCTTCTCACTTTCTTTTTCTCTCTCCCCTTCCCCTTGGACGTCAGATGCGAAAGACACAAACTGCATGCAATCCATTGATGCGCGTCTACAAGACTTTTCCTCTGTGTTCGAGAAGAAGAAGACAAAGTTGTGTTTGGATGTATCGATGAATAATTCCGGGGTGTATGTACACACGAAAGCTGCTGCCAATCCATGTGTTTGATATCTTATGGAAAAAACGGCCTGTTGTCTGTATGTGTTGAAGTCCCTAGAGTGTGCGTCTCCAAGTGTATTGATGGTGTACATACACCGCATCTCGCTGTACGTACATACACTGCATCTTTGCTGTACATACACTGCATTGTGGGTTTAGAGAGGATTTTGACAATTGACTTTTTTTCTTTTTCCTTTCTCTTCTTTTCTCTTTGTTTGCTTAATCACGAGTGATCCTCTGTCTCATTCCCAAACAAGAAAGATTCTTTAAAGTTTTTCTCTTGGTCACCCTTTCTCTCTCACTCTCTTCTTCTTCTCTCTCTCGTCATGCTGCTTCCTGTCATGACTTCATTCTGAGAAGAAAAGTTTTGTCCCGCCGATCTAAAAGAAGAGAAGAAAGGAAAGAACCTTTCGCAAAGACAGAAGAAAGAAGTTGGAGTAAAAGAGAAAAGTCTCAAAACACGAAAAGATCGATGGATTGGCACTAAAGGGTCCGACAAGCTAGGCGGGGGGGTGTCGATTGTCTGTCTCTCCCTCTAGAGAAAACTTGTTTCTTTTCTCCTTTCCTTCTTTCCCTTAGTCAGTCATCTCTCTTCCCGTCACCTCTATACCCTAATATTGGAGTGTACAGACACCGGAAAAGAAGACGAAAAGTCTTTTCTACTGCTAGCACATCAACATTATCTTCCTTCTTCTTCTTCTCTTTTGGCTTCTTGTTCTGATTGTCCCCTTCATTGTCCTTTCTTCTTGTGCTCTTCGTAGTCAAGAGAGACCGACCGTTCTTTGCTCCCTCTCTGTTTCTATAGAAGCCTTTTTTGGAGATTCCCGCTCTTTCTTAGAGAGGAGGAAAAGAAAAAGTCGATGTGAACAGAAGTGTGAATGAAGTGAGGAATAGTCGCCATGGATGATCGTCGTTGCTTCAAAACTGCATGCACGAGACGAGGATCGAACTGCTTTTTGAAAGTTAGGAGAGAGAAAACGCGGTTTGCTTCAATGAAAGAAGAAGGTCAAGGTGCTAAGAGGACGTAGAGAGGAGTGTAGAAAGAGATTCTTCCTTTTGAAGATTCTGACGAAAGTTTGCCGAGCTGCTGTTTGGTCTTCTTTCTCTCTCCTAAGGGGAGAAAGAGTGATTCAGTCAGTTCCCTCTCCCAAACTCCCTTCCCCAGGGTCGGACGCTGTATCTTTTCTCTCTCTCTCTAAAAGTAGAAAAGACAGCGTCTATAGAGTCATGTAGATCCTGTAGGAGCAGACACGCGGAGTGTATGCACAGCTAGACGTTTTCGAGTGTATCCGTTGTATGTATGTATATTTAATAGGCATGTTCACTGCAGTGTATATACAGCCAAGAAACTGGATGGGCTGATGTTGGTCGATCGAGGGACATGAGAATTGCTGTATCGATTCCTCGTAAGACTTTTCGAATCCCTTTCTATCTCCTGTCTCCTTGCGATAAGGCCTAACACTCTTTTCAGAAGAAGAGAGAGGGAAGAAGAAAACGAAGGCGGAGATGAGAAGATAGAGAGAGGGAAGGAAGAGTGCAAAAAGATTTCTCATCGAACTTTTCTACACTTCGAATGCTTTCGTGCTTTGACAGAAAAAGAACAGAAGGAGAGAGAAA
>NW_027155827.1:451-4336 GCF_002600585.1 Cystoisospora suis | reverse complement strand
ATCTATCATCTATCATCTATCTATCGTTGCCGAAGAAAGAAGTCGTTGGAGGAAGGACAACAGACGACGCCGATCTTCAGAATCGAAGTGAAGCTTTTCAATTTATTCACTTCCTCGGTATGGTCCTTCCAGTTCCCCCACATCCTCCCTCTATCTATCCCTCTACCCCTCTCTCTCTATCTATACCTCTCTCTCTATATCTCTAGCTCTATCTCTATATCTCTCTAGCAGCATCAGAAGAAGAATAAGAGGAGTACGTTATGTTGATAAGCTGTCCTTGAGAAGATCGAGAAAGAAAGAAACTGAAAAGAAAGTTTGACGAAGAAGGATCGTCTTTAACTACTTTATCTCTCGTCCTTCTATCTCCTTTATCTCTTCGATTCTTCTTTCCTTTCTTCTTTTACAAGAGAAAAGTCGCTAAAGAAGAAGAAGAAGCTCGCTGGCTCATTTCTTAAGCATCCTTTACCGTATCTATCTGCCTATCTATCTCTCTATCTCGATCCATGCTCTCTCAACTCTTTTTTCTTCTTTTCTTTCTTTTCTCTCATCTCCTTTTCTTTGAAATAGTCTTCTCTCTTCTTTTCCGAGCTATTTCTTTAGCTATTCATCTATCTATGTATCTACTTATCTATATGTCCTAGTATCTTTCTCTTCTTCTTCTTTGCTCGGTGAATGAGATAAGCTCCATTACGAACTCCCTCATGCTTTCGACGTGTCAAGAATTTCTCCATTCTTAGAAAGATACCAATAGAGCCACGCCTTTTCTTCTTCTTTTTAGGAGATTTCAAAGAAGGACTGTTAATCCATCTCTTCTTCTTCATCTTCTTTTTCTTTTTGCTTTTCTTTCGACGCTTTCGCCTTGGGCAGCAGAGAAGAAAGGACGCTCTTCTATCTTCTTTATCTTTTCTTCTTCGCCTTTCACCCTTCTTCTTCTTCTCCTCCTCTTTTTTCTCCTTGTTACGTTCTTTGCTAAAGAGAGAACACTTTCCCCTTCTCCAGTAAGAGTATTTTGACGGGAGAATTCGACCCTCTTTTCTTTCCATTGAGCCTCCTCTCTCTCTTCGTTCTAGCATTCTCATTCATACCACTCCTTATTCAAGAGTTGTCTCTTCTTCTCGATTTCTTCTTCCGTAAGAGAGTGCGAGAAGAACTTTCTCTTATCGTGGTTCTCCTTCACTTTAAGAATGATGAAGAAGGAAAATTTCAGCCTCGCGTACCTACCAGGTGTATGTACACCGGGTTGATAGACGTCATGTCCGGTGTATGTATGAGTTGGTCATACATCTAGTTCATCTGATAGAGGGAAGTGGATGAATGATCGAATCAAAGAAAATTTCGCTAGAGAAACGGCAATGCTCTTCTCTTCTTTCTGCATCTCCGTTCTTCTCTTTCTCTCCGCTTGTAACGTTTAAAAAAGCGAGAGAGTCTAGAAGGTTCGTCGGTTCTTTTCTTTTTGTTTGAGGGGAAGTTAGATAGGCAGAATTGTCATCTCTCTTCTCTCTCTCAGGTGTATATACAGCCAGAGAAGAAGAGGAAAGACAATCTTGTATCATGCATCGTCTTTTAGTCATGCATTCCTTCTCTCTTCTTTTCTTTTTCCATATATTCTGAAGTCTTTTTTCTTTCTCTCTTTCTTCATTCTATCGCACACCGTATGAGTCTCGTCCGTCTCTCTGTCTCTTCTTTATCTCTCCTCTCCACGACCAACATGCAGATCTGTCTTTCTTCTTTCTCTTCTTCTCATCGTGAAGAAACTTCTTCTTTCTCTCTATTCTTCTTCCTTCCTCTTCTTCTTGTTTCTCGTCTTTTCAAACCCTCTCATCCTTCAAAGCTCCTCCTTCTTTTTCTTTGCTCCTCTTTAAGCTCATCAAAAGAATGAGGAAAGATCGCAAACAACTCTATCTCCCTTCTTTCCATTATCACTCTCCTTCTTCTTCTTCTCCTTCTTCCTCTTTCTCTTCTTTGTCTTCTTCTTCTTCTATCTCTTTCGTTCTTCAGAAGGGGGGGGATTCATTCTCTTCATTTTGATCCTTTCTTCTTCCTCTTTCTTTTCTTGCAATCCTCGACCAGGATGGCTCCGGCAACGATAAGAGGTGTTTCTCTCTTTATATCTGACGTCAGAAATTGTCCTTCTTCTCTTCATGAACAGGCACGTATTCTTCAAGAGATCGCGAAGATCCGGCAAAGAATGACACATCCGAAGAAACCTTTAACAGGGTATGAAAAGAAGAAATGTCTAACTAAACTGCTGTATATACACCTCCTTGGATATCCTGTAGATGTAGGGTTTGCAGAAGCTCTTTCTCTCTTATCTTCTCCTCATTATTCTGAAAGAGCAGCAGCCTATCTCTTCTGCTCTCTCCATCTTCTTGAACCGACAACCCTTCCTGTCTCCCTAACTCCCCTCCCCTCGTCTCCTACTGATGGAGGGCATCGAACCTCCCCCTCTTCTTCTTCTTCTTCACCAGATGATTTAAGACGTCTTTGCTGTAATTCGATCAAGAAAGATCTCTCTTTCCGTGTAGGCAATGAAGAATTTCTTGTTCTCGCGCTCGACTGCGCCTCTCATATAAGTGACGGAACTTCTGCGAGAGATCTCTTCTCTCATGTAAGTCTTCTCTCTTTCGGAGGAAGAGAGAAAAAGCCTGCTTTCTTTATCTTCAGGTCTGTCTCTTCACAGGAGACACAGCAGATTTAGACAAAGAGAATGAAGGAAGGCAGAAAGGAGAAGACATAAATGAATGAAAGAGAGGACAGGAAGAAAGAGAGAGAAGGAAAGAGAGGAAGAAAAAGACAAGAGAGAGAAAGAGGGGATAAGGGATAGTGAGACAGAGAGACAGACAGACACGAAGTCTCTTCATGAAGTTCTTTCTTTCTTTCACACATGCCCTTTAATCTATCTATCCATCTATCTTTAATCTATCTATCTATCTTTAATCTATCTATCTCTCTACAGATAAATATAGAGATAGATAGATAGATAGATTGCAGGGACTTCAGTTATGCGTCTTCATCTTGAAAGAAAAGAAGAAGTTTGTGTCTGTAGGTGTCTTATTGGCTATCTTGTCTCCTTTCATGTCTCTATCTCTGTATCTATATATCCATGTATCACTATATAGCTATACATGAGGAAAAAAGCTTCTTTCTCTTTCTTTACCTGCGAGGAACTACACTACTAGGAATAGTTGTGCATAGGAAGCCCTTGGCTCTATTCTGCTTTTCACCTTAGGAGGCGGAAGAAGGCTCAATAGAAGACTCTCCGTCGTTTGTTTCTATACAGAGATCTGTCTGTACATAGAGATAGAGAGGTATATAGATTAAAGACAGATAGATAAATGATAGATTAAAGATAGATAGATAGATAGATACAACACGACTCTTTTGATGGCTGAATATGCACTTTTTAAGAGAGAGATAGACTTCTCTTGTCGGAGACGTTTCTCGCGGTGGATGATCTTTGTGCTTTTCTCTAAGATGTGGCAAAGAGATTCTATGCTATTCCCTTTGAAAAGAAGAAGAGATGTCGGTATGTTTCCAATAGATGAAGACAAGGTAAATGAGACGGCCTTCTCCGAATATAAGACGATCACGAGATGTCTTCTCATTTCTTATCGAAGCAGAGACAGAGCATGCGTCTCATTTTTCTCTGGTAGGAGAGAGAGGAATGGGATCTAGATTCGTACTCATTCATACGTACGTAAATCCATTTGTACACCGTGATTTTTTCAGGGTGTATGTACGTCCATTTCTTCAGGTGTATGTACACCTCGTCGTACTCACGCTAGACATTCCCCCAGGCAACACAGGGAGTTCTTCTCCGAAGGAATGTTGGAGAATTGTATGTCTAGCTAATGCACCTCTCTCTCTCTCTCTGTCTCTTGTTCT
>NW_027155827.1:0-229 GCF_002600585.1 Cystoisospora suis | reverse complement strand
ATCTATGCGGCTATTCTTCATACAGCTAACATTTCTCTCTGGCAAAGCTGCTTACAACTCTCTGTCGTTAATACTCTCGCAAGAATTGTCTCAAAAGATGTTCCCGAAGATTTCCTTTATCATGACATCCCTGCCCCGTGGCTATCTATACGCCTTCTTCAGATCTTACAGTTGTTTCGCATTAATTTTTCTGTCGATGGAGGAGAGGCCGAGAGGATAGGAGGGGAGG
>NW_027155826.1:0-389 GCF_002600585.1 Cystoisospora suis | reverse complement strand
GCATGCGCCGGCGGCCGCAAGGCAACGGGCGCCGACCGCAGGAAAGCAGAGGGCGGCCCGGTAGGGCAAACCGCACGCTTTTCACACAACTTGGGCATCAATGGAAAGCAAAACACCTTTGCTAACCATTGAACCACAATAAACACGATAAGGAATAAGAAACAAGCACGGAAACGACACCAAAACCCCCGGCGAGCCACGATGGCTCACGGAGGCCAACTCACCCGCCGGTGAATCGAGCCGGCAAGAACGCGGTTTCCACCCGATCCCGGGCAAGGAACCGTGCAAAATAGAAAGGAAATGGACAATTATGCACCCAACAAACCCCACACCCTGCGTCCGACGCAGGAGCAGAGCAAAATCCCTGCAGGCCGAAGCCGTCGAGCGAG
>NW_027155825.1:49632-92204 GCF_002600585.1 Cystoisospora suis | reverse complement strand
GTTGATCGATGTCCGTCTGCCGTCATCGAGGGGAAACTCGGAGAGGCTTTTCGACGCTTGAAAGCAAGGGGCGTGCTCGAGTTGCGCTCAGCTTCAGGCGTGTGGGCCATGTATCTGACGCCGGGAGGTACCTGTGCAAGAAAGAAAGAGAAGTAGACAGGGGAGATTCTGACCTTTTACCCTTGATCCGCATTCTAGGGGCGGTAGGTATGCCTGCTTACTGCTTGTGCCCTGCGTCTGCGTGAGAGTCCGTCACGACCGCCCTGGGTGTATTTGTCCCAGATGCGCGCGCGTACATGTGGAGGCTCCAGGTCGCATAAGGCGTAAACCTGTACAAGTTTCGTATATCGCCGCGTCAGCGGTGGTTCACTGGTGATTTCTTGTCCTGGCTGTTGTACTTCCTTTGTGTTTGTTTCTGTAGCCGGCTCTCGCTCTAGTCCGTGTCCGGCTGCTCGTGCCTGATGACGTTGTTGTGACGGGTTGCTTTGCCCGTGTAGAACTCCGGTGTGACGTCTAGACTCGTGGCTGCCACAGGTGATATTTGCATCAGAGCTCGTCTTTCGATACAGGTTTCATGCAAGTACATCCACTTTTGAAAGGTGGATCCAGATACATTTACATCGGTATTTCCCTAACTGGGTAGGCATCGTAGAGACACGTGTGCATATGACTCCTCGTCGCGGCTTCTTCTCTGATTCTGCGGGATGCTCTCGTTCGCTTCTGGAGAAGCTGGAGCCGTTTACCGGTGGAAGAGAAGGCGCTTTGTTGCTGTCGGGCTGGAATGGACACAACCCTGGGGGGCGATGTTGGCGATTCGGGAGCGGCGTTGTGGGACACCCATTCACTTGCTTAGGAACATCAGCCATGGATCAGGTGTGTATACACCTCTCCGCCGGATGCACTGTCGAGCCGTCACGTAGACGTGGCACGGAGAAATCGGCTTTGGCGGCTTTTTTTTTCAGCGTGCTTCTTACATTAGCGGGGTATTAGTTGTGAATCGATTCGCGACTACTGTGTAGAGGGGCAGCGTTGCAGCGGCACTACCAGAGCCGATTGCAGGCGCCGCGTAGCTTCTGAAGTGCCACGGAGGCCTTAGAGGTCACCTGTTGCAACTTTTGTCGTACTCCGGGGTCTCGTGAAGTGCTCTGATGAACTTCGGTTGGTCTTGATGCACGTCGGGATAAGACGGGGACGAGAGCGGCGCCGCTCAGCACAGGTCTCCCGGTGTCCGGTCTACTCTAATTTCTTGTAGCGTGACAAGCGAAGAGGCGGCAGCATCGGGTGTTTTTGTCGGAGGTTGCCACTGGCGAGGGTAGGTCTTACGTTACGTCGCAAACAGTGCCCAATGTCTGCAATGCAGGTCCGCTAGAACGCTCGCGAGGATATCAATGAAGGGGTTTATCTTCTCAAATCAACAAAGGGCAAGCGTTCAAGGGTAGACGTGTCGCATCTAGCAGCGTTCTTCGCTTGCATGTGCTAGCGGCTGGAATCTTATTTTGTGACGCGGGAACGCTATTCATCGTGTATGCGGTTCGACTATTTCATGGTATCGTGGCTTTTCTCATCCAGATTGTAATGCACGCCATGAATCCTTTTCTGGGGGCTCTCTTGGAAGAAAAAGGTGAGGTATGCTTTGTCCCCATGGGGGCATGTATGGGGGTGTTCGGTAGAGCAGGTACCAGTGTGATAGGCGATAGTATTCCCGAGTCAGGCGACGGCAGCTGGTCATTGTAAATTATTTGCTTCGGCTGTCAGTGTGGCCACGGGTGACAAGTTTGCTGCCGTCGTGGTTTTCTTGGGTAAGTTTCTGAGGGCCGGAGCGCACGGACGCTGTTACTTCGCCATCGCACGTTTATTCTTTTTTGGACATTTCGTAGTATTGCGGGTGTTCCCGTCAGCTCGGCGGGTTATCGAAGTTTTCCTAGTGTTGGTGTAGTTCTTCATTTGGTGGCCTGCGTCATTCGCCCTGTGTTACGGCACAGAGGCAGATCTGCACTGGCCCGAGGGGTAACGTTCACAGTTGCGGTCGTGTATACCTTCTAATCGGTGGGGTGTTGTACAGGAGCCTTCCTCGTTGGGAGAGCGCAGGTAGGGTTGTCTCTTCTAGGTCTGCCCGGGACTGACTGGAAACGTCGCCACGCTTTGGTTTCCCTTCAAAAGTTCAAGGAGGTCATGTTGCTCTGGAACTTGAGCGGGTCACCGTGTTCGAAGCTGGGGGCACTCGTGACAGAAATGGGGACTTGTACTGGGAGTCATGCTCTGTCAGCAAGGCCCGGGAGAGGTAACAGATTGCCGGGCGGGCGGTACTTTGTTTTTGTGAACATAAGGAGGCCTGTAGGGACCGCCATCTCGTTCGTGAAGGTACTCGTGATACGGGAAAGAAGTATAGCAGTTGCACCGTGAGAGACCATTTGAAGACTGAGCTTCGTGCCTCTTGGTTCGTGTAAACTGTGGATGAAATTCTGCACAACGGGGTTTCCCGTCGCAGTCGCTTTTTGCGGAAAAGTCTTGAACATGAAGGCATCGCTGAGATGGCGGTGACCCAACTTGTTTTACCGTGACGGTAGGGTACGTTGTTGAGGAGCACCGCACAGGCTTGACTGAACAGGGACCACCCGCTTGAAGTGTTCGCTGCCAGGGTGTTCGCTTACACGTTCAACGACGCGTCAAACCCGGTTCTTGCGGGTCCACTGAAGGATCGGGATTCATCAGATTATCGGCCAGCCCAGTCACACTGGCTTAGCGCAGCGTCACCCCATGCCCTGACATTCAGTTACGTAATGCGTTTATCAAGCAACTGAGCTGGCTTGTTCTGGTGACATTCTAGTGGTTGTCACCGGCGGAAGCGAGCTGTGGGCGTAGCCTATTGTAGGAGAGTCTCGAATGTTTGATCGGGGCTTCCTCGAGAATAACAGGCACTACTGCTGTATTACTGCAGTAGGACCCTTACTGTGCGCCAGCCTCACTCGATACACGAGGATTGACCCTGACTGCTAAGTCACATCGAAGCAGACAAGCTGGATAGGACTAGCGGACCCACACAAACAGGAAGAACACAGGCGACCGAGGTCCCAGTGAACCTCCAGCTAGGTAACCCAGCTAAGCATCACCTAGCCCTAGCGGTTGGACAACCCTTTCTTGTTGCCCTCTGAATGCTAGCCGCGACTTTCAGTTACGTCGCTCCAATAGCAGCAGGCACGATTTTCCGTGCACTTCAGCGGGATCTTACTCCGTTCGGTAAAACGGCTGTAGCAAATCCCCTTGTGTAGCGACCACGCGCCTAACGCGCGTTCAAGCACACTCTGGCTTCTGGACTGCATATGGCACCAGAACTGTAAACAGGGACAGACCGGAGACACGGTGGTGGTCCGGCGACAGCTTTGACGCCCTCGATCAGGCGCTGACAAACTTGTATGGCGCCGGGCCCGCTTTCCGGCTAACTTCCTACTGGCACCACTGCTGCGGCTGCCTCCTTCACGTCATCAGAAGAGAAAGCAACACAGTGAGGAGACGATTGCTGACCCATAGACTGCCGAATTGAGACACCGCCCTAACGGTTTCTGAAAAAGAAAAAAATCAGTTCTCCGGCAGAGAGCCAGCATGCAGTGGAGCCTTGGTTGACTAGCGCGGTTGAATTGCGCATGGTCTAGTCAGGAGCGCACTGCAAGATGTGTCTGTTCAGCACTTGGAACGTCGTGCCCCGGGGGTGTGCGTCCTTTTGAAGACAGTCGCGAAAGTTTCACCAACTAGGGAAGTCACACGGACGAAGTGCTATCCGGAGAAAGCCTTCGCTCCGACGGAGGCGGGATCCCGCACAATCCTGACTCTGTGGGGGGAACACTCCGGCGAAGGGACGGAAGAAGCAGGAGACGGTCGACAAATAGCATGCAGCTTCGGTCCGCCACGCCCGCCGCTCATGCGTAGGCCGTTCCCCCTGGACATCGGAGTTGAAAAAGCCAGAGTTAGGGGAAAGATATGCTGTATTTTCTTCTTGGCTTCTGAGTTTCCTTCGACAGCTGAGGAGTGCACGCTGTCTGCAAGATTGCAACTCGCGGAACGTCAAGGGTAAGCAGCGAAGCGGGGTGTTTTTCCATGAACTTTGTGGGGTGTTTCTGCGTGGAGTCTCCGTTCACTTGTTTTCTTTTGTTCTAAGGAAATCAAAAAGTCAGTCGTCTTCACGTAGCCGTCCTGTTTCCGGGTCCTCTGGAAGTTTTGACTGGTTTTTTCTCCGAAACGTCCCATATCTGTTGCTCTCTCAGTGTCGGCACAATTCTAGCTGGGAGCAACGGTAAAAGGTTTCAGATCTGCAAAACCTCGTCGGTTCTTCGGCACGCCGTCGCAGATACTGTGGGTCAGTGAAGTGACACAGCTGTCGGGGACGGTGCACCGACATCCAGAAAGCCGGTGGACTGACCCGTGGACACCTCAGTATCCACCAAACATAGTATCTTTTCGCTCACTACCTGGTCTTGCGCGTGAGCACACATTCAATCAGGCGCAGGAACTGGTAGAGGGGGCGGGCCTGCTTGTATGAACACGAGTGAGAGGGGTGGCAGTTGGGCGCAGAATATGCATTGAGTTGTGGAACGAGCCAGAGCCCTGGCTGGCGCAGCGGTTATGTGATCGCCGTAGGCTAAGATACAGAATCTAGTACATGGGTGCTTCGCACGTTGTGTGTGGGCGGCGACTAGCGGTATCGGATGATGTATAGCAGCGCGCTGGAATGTCTGTGCTTTTTACTAGAAAGTACTCAAGATGCCGAAGGAGATCCGCGACATCCGCAAGTTCGTGCTGACTGCTCGTCGCCCGGATGCAAAGAAGGTGACGATCGTGAAGCTGCACAAAAAGGCGAACGCAGCTACCGGGGCCAGCGCGTCGACAGTGACCAAGTTCAAGATCAGGTGCAGCCGCTATCGTTACACTCTTGTTGTCAAGGACCGCGAGAAAGCTCAGAAGCTGGAGGGCTCCCTGCCTCCAAGCCTCCCCAAGGTCAACATTCCCAATAAGAAATGAAGGGTATCTTGAGCTCTGGTTGTGTTTCTCGTAAAACGAGGAAATGAAGGCTGGCCGCTGCAGGCCCGCCGAGTGCTTCCCGGGTGTGACAGATACAGCTGTAACTCTGGTTATTCGTGCCGATCGTGTCTGTAAAGACGCCACATGTGGTAAACCGCTACTGATGTAACAGCGGAGTACGGCACGGGAGACTATGACGCTGCCGTGTATTTGCTGGCCTGCGGCGATGTGTTCGTCACAGCTCACGCAACGGAAGAGCGGCGGCTAGTGAAGGACGCCCCGACACCCCTTTCCGTGGTAGCAGGTCGACGCCGCGCCTCAGACGACTTAGCCTCCCTATCAAAACGATGAATGTTTTTGCACGCTGCACCATTGGTGAGCCCGTTCTACTTCTGATCCTGTATGGACACTCAGTGGACTCCTGGAGCTGGGAGTGCCGTTGCTTTCCCGGCCAGCCGGCCACGATTGGGTAAGAGTGGTTAACGCGCATCCGTTAGATGATAGCAAGCTTAGGGCAGGGCTTCCGCCGTAGCATACGCGGTGTCTGGTGTGGTCTTTCCGCGGGAGGGGTAACATTTTTTTCAAGTGGTGGTTTCGTCCGAGGAAGACACCTAACGGAAACAGCAGGATGGCCATGAGTATAAAAGTGGCCTGGGTAATGTAATGTTTTTGCTCACAGGTTTACATTTGAGTCACGTTATAGAAGGGGCTAGCCCAGAAGCTGCTTGTAGAAGTAACAAAAGTAACTCAGTCTCTTCCCATCAGTCACATGGTCTAGCTGTGATCTTAGTGGTGCCACTGCCTGCTTTCTACGGGGGTATGGTAACCTCTTCTTTCTACCTATACACGTAGCGGCTTTGGAAGTAGTGTTCTGAACTGGAGGAGTATCTTACTTCCTAGCGCGCCTAGCTTCTAGATTTGTGATCCAGAGTATAAGCTCGGAGCTCGAAATAATACGCGTAGGAAATGAGTGCTGGCTTTACTAGTCTTATGAACTTGAATACGTAGTCCACGGGCTGGCTCTTTGTTGGCCTGGCGCCTGTTTAGTATGTGGATGAACGCTTTCTACGCCTGCTATGCAGGATAAGTCTCGGCTCTACTACTGAGCCTCTCCTTCCGAACGGATTTCATGGATACCCTAGAATACCGTGTCCGTGCTCAAGACTAACTGGCGCTTGGGATTCCGGCTTCCAGCTGCCACGATTTCAGTCCTAAGCTTTCACGAAGCAGTCAAAGGATGCCACTGCAAGGGGTTCTTGCATCATTGGTTCTCTCACTTGCCCATTCCGATCAAATGTCTTGGAGACGCTTGAAGGGCAACGAGAGACGCACCCCCATCAGTACTAGCCAACGGTTTTGTATTCGGACACAGAAACTCCTGAACGGATTTGGCTGAAGTCCACGCCCTTGTACGGTCACGCCAAATTCAATGTCCTCTGTGAAACGTGTTTTCGGCACCTCCCACCGTTTCGGTACGCCACAACCATCACTGGCCCTGATCCCCCCCGTCCACTGACGCTGCCCTGCATCGCGTCTCTTTCCACACATGAGTCTCCCTGCTACGCCGAAGGGCAGACCGCAGTCCCGAGGTGCACACTACACCATACTCGACGGAGTGGGGTGACACTACCGGCTTTGCAAGCTGCCCGACTACGTTGTAAGCAACGTGTCACGACAGTGGCCCTGGGTGCGCGCTTACAAGGCTGCCAAAGAAGATTCCGCAGCGGTAGGTCACCGAAGGGGTCTCGCTCTGCGATACACGTCTACACGCAGTGAAGGCAAAGACTGCTTTCGCGATCTGATTGCACCCATTCCCGGCTACAATGCAGTTCCCTGCGGCAAGGCATGGTGACCGTCCGCGCTAAGACCGCAGGCCGGACAAGAAGAGATCACGAAAGCCGAACATACGGCTGCACGAACTGGGCGTATACATAGGACCGCATCCGGTGCTCGAGTACGCATCGGACTGGAATTCTATCTCTCGCGTTGCCATCTTTCACTCACGGCGCTGTCGGTTTCGTCTCTTTTTTTCGCAGTTTCACACACGCCCAGTCACCATGTTTCATCTCCGTCCCTTTTCTTTGGAACGGCAATGTGTGTCCGGGATATACCGACCAAACTCCTGGATTAGGCGACATGGATGGGCTTGCCGTAGCAGGCCATGCAGGCTTCCTTGACTGCCTCTGACAGGGTCGGGTGCGCCGTGCAGGTACGGCCCAGGTCTTCGGCCGCCGCCCCGTACTCCATGCCCAGCACCAGTTGCGCAATCAGCTCACCTGCAAGTAAGAGAAGCACACACAGGAAGGGTCGATGGCACGATACCACCCCAAGCAGATGTGCAGGTTACACGCCTACATATGCCACCCGACTCAAACAAGAGGAGCCTGGATATGAAACAACCTTCTCAACTGCCGGAGGCCCGCAATGAAGCCTCACTGCCTTGCAGTGTCTCAGTACAAGCCGAAGACCCACCACAGACACGCTGCAGCACTTGGGTGCAGAGAACGGCGCTCCACACCCGCGAGCTCACTTCGTACAGGGACCCGGTCTCAAAACTCTGTGCTTGAAGTATTATTTTCATGAACAGATACTTGGCTGCAATCTGCTGTGCGCTTAACAGCTGTCCTGGACCACTGTAAGGCTGAGCTAAGCAAACTCTCGGAATAGTCCGACCTAGAGAACCGCTGACAAGTCAACTCTACAGCCCAGCATGAACTTGACCACGGCCAAGCAGTACGCGTGAGTATAGGAAGGGACACGCTACCTTCACATCACGGTGACGCGGACGCGTCTGGGTCGCCCCGGCGGATTGTGTGAACTTCTTACCGGCTTCAGGACCCATGATCCACGCCCCCAATACCTTGTCTGTGGCCTTGTCAGTCAACACCTTCACGAACCCTTAAAAGACAAACCAGAAAGAACAACCAAACACACCCATGCCGACTCTTATGAGCCGCCTCACGCTTATGAGCCGTGAAAAGCTTTCTGGGAGGTTCTTCGGATCACCGCATTTAAGAAACGAGGTCGACAAGAACAGTAGACTACAGAAAGAGAGAAGCGTTTTTGTGCTGGAAGTGTCACACACGCGAAAACGCCAGGTGTACCCCACACACACATTCGCGAAGTACGCTCAGAAAACCGATGCAGAGCAATCAACCACCAGTAGAATCGTTTATCAGACGGTGCTTCGGCACGGAACTTCATCTAGAACCGTCTGTAGCAAAAATCTCCAGAGGCTGAAGCACGACAGGTACGCACAGTTTGCTGGGGTTGCAACCGAGTCGAGAGAGCGGGATCTCTCGCGGACAGTAAAGAACGCCGGCCCACAATTCCGGTTGGCAAAGACTGCAATAGACGAATCTACGTTAAACACAGACAACTGACGCACATCCAGCTCGACAACCGTCACAATGAATGACATTCTGTGCGCATAAGGTGAGGAAGTTACCCTGAGAAACGTCGATGCAGCGGGCCCTGCTGTTCGCGCCAAACGGGAAGCTCCCCTTGCAGTAGGCAACTCCACTGGCCTTCAGCTGCAACACGGGAACAGTTGCACAGACCTAGATTGCTTCCAATACGGTTTGGCTAACACTCGACTGCCAATCAACTCCTGTGACTCAGTGTGATCTTTGCTAACCCTAACCCGACAAGGCTCATCCGGTGACCGCTCTTCCCGAGGCAGCGATGATGCCTAAACACCCTACAATGGTCTATGCCAACAGGAGAGGAAAGACAGCGAAACGAAAACCAGAGAATGTAAGCATATCAGTCTGATATGGACAAGTAATACAACAATTTAGTTGGCACACGGTGCATTTCTCCTCGCCTGTGTGCAGAGGCTTGCATGTACTCATTGCCTAGTCCTTTCACGTGCATACCTCCTCTTCTGTTTTTCCAACTCCAGCAATCTCCGGGTGAGTATAGACGACCGATGGAATGGTATCATAGTTGACATGGCCCTCACCCACACCGGCAATCATCTCAACACACGCGATGCCCTCCTCTTCTGCCTTGTGCGCTAACATCGGCTGCAAAAGAGAACAAATGAGAGAACGACAAAAACACAATGTCTCTGAGCTTCACCATGTCTTCTACTACGGCCATACAGAAAGTTTTCCTACTTTCCGTGAACTTCCGCACTCGACAGAAGAGCAAGACTTTCTGTTCCACACTTGCGCGTCCCGCCCCGCGGCTGCTTGTCAAAACAGCGAACAGATGCTCCCGTTCCTCGCGGCATCAATATTGAAATGTTTCGACCCCTTAAGCACCTGTCGTTGTGGATAATAAAAAGCATGTACCACATAGTCATTACAACACATTCCAAGCTCGTATCTTCATGGAAAGGAACAACTGGTGCAGAAGATAATCTCAACACCGCAGCTCATCGTTCCTGACGAACGCGGATGGTGGGCGAGTATACCAACCCGGGGAAAATACCACTGCATAGCTAGCGAAGGCAGTATTGCTAATTGTCTCCCGCTGCTATACTATATTCTCTCCGAGTGTTCTCGATCTGTCTGCGCCGGTGTGTGCTACTGGCACTTCGACCACGCTGGAGGAAGCTTTGCACAGAGGCGACGCGGACCACAAGGAAAAGAAAGGGATAGGTGGAGACGTTCAGTGTTAGTTTGCACTAGGACACCTGAAGAACCTTTTGATCATCTCTCTTAGTATCGGCAACTGCACTAGCTTTAGGTACAATGTTTTCCGGGACCGGAGTGTCGGTATCGAGAAAAGGGTGAGCCGCTCCTCCAAACAGAAAGGTCACTCTACTTTTTGTGGCTGTGAACACCCACACGTTCTTATCGCCCGTCATATACGGTAACGAGAACCTATCGCGGTGGCCCCGTGCTTCGCACCGAAAATCCCATGTGTATGCGCGCGTGTTCTCTTCTGTACACGGTCGCGAATCTCCACGTACAGTACCGCGTACGTACGCTCAGCTGCCGAGCTAAGCCGGCCAGCGACATGGAGAAAAGGGAAACTTAAACACAAAGGAAGTATCCACGCGTTCAACTATCGGTCTAGTGCCGATTCCCATACAAGTAACTCCTTGACCTTCCACCCATGCGAACTACCTCCTTGTAGAATGTCGGGCCAGAAGAGTTCGGGGTCCCCCCACCAGGCTTGTAGCCTTTAGGCTAGAGGAAAGACACGTGAGGCGACTTACTCCTTTAATAAGATCGCCAATAGCGCGAATGCTTGGGTAGTCCGGCACACAGAAGGTCTCATCCACGACCACCCGGCCCATCTGAATAGCATAGAACGCGCCACACAGAAGAAACAAAATCCCTTGACCCGAGTTCCCCTTCCTTCTTGCTGATCAAAGAGCAGACTGTCTCAACAGCTGCCACAAACTGGATACTGTGGCTTATGACAGTCAGGATATGCTAGCACGGGAAACGCAGGACAATCTCTTCCTCTTGATCACACCTTCCTGAGTTCGCTAACCGTTGGGACGATCCCACGAAAGGATCAGGGTGCCGTCATGTGTTCGGTTGAAACAGTTTTGAAGTTGCGCTGCTCTGTCTGGCACCGACAAGCCAGCATAACCGTAGGTACCTATCGATTTGTATTGTCTAACCGACGAATTTTGTAGGGTTTGATTCCCGCTGCCGAGTTACGGTATCTCGGCATGCAGTGCCCTCGACCAGATGGAAGACCCCCAAAGTCCCGCGACCAGTACAGGTGCGTTCGAAGGGTCGCCTACGAAGTCTAGTCATCTTTGCCATTAGTGCCCGCGCACACGCATTCAAGACAGGTTCAAAGGCACACAGTTGATGGGGTTTAAGCCACACCAAGACACCATCCTACATCGTAGCACCTTTGAATCCATGAAAGCCTCGTCTTATAGTTTGGTCTTAAAGCTTCTTTCGCAGATCGACTCTCCTGACACAGCCACTTTCCAGCTTGTCGTCGAGAAGCGCCAGCCAACCTGTGCAGCTCTCCCTCTCCACACCTACACACGGCACCACTCCAGCGAAAACGATAGGAGCCTTTGACTACTCTTGTGTTGCTAGATCTTTCAGAGAGAAAACTTACTCGGTCCAGCTCAACGCCAAGTTCCTCTAAGCCGAGGTTCCTTGTGTAGGGGCGCCTGCCCACCGCAACGAGAACGACATCCGCGTCCAGCTGGAAAAGTACAGTATAGTGACACAAACGAACGGGGCTGCAGGACCCTTCAGAGTAAAGGAGGAAATTCTAACCTAGAAGGGGGCGCGGTAGAAACTTGGCGAAGCGGACCAACTGGATCCACATGTTCCGATAGATTGCTCACTTACCAGGATACCCGGCACACGGAGTGCCACGGACATATGAATCATCATTGCCTCACGGCAACCCACGGAGTACGTCAGCCTGGCTGCGGGTATATGCATAGCTAGAGAAGTAGCTAGACGCAGCAAGCTTTCATCAAGGCAGATTCGAGGCACAGAGGGCTCAAGAATGTGTGCGTCCCTACCAGTGTGTCGAGCTCGAAAATGTACCGCTTCCTTTCATTCAACGGCTGTCCTCTCCAAAGACCGAGCACCACACTGCTGCTCAAGGAAGCGCAGGCTTATCAAGAAGGGTCTCCGTATATCCTCCCGTATACAAAGCCCTCTCTCTCCCGTTCGCAGAGAGAACGTATGGAGGCAAGCCTGCATATGCTTCCCGCACGTAGTGACGGATCCAAGGACGATGTCACCGAGACAAAGTATTACCCCTCACTAGTCACTGAATATCTATTTACTGTACGGGACGAACCGTGAATATTCTATCAGTAACTCTCTTACGTACCGAGACACACGTCTACCACCCTGCCCATACAACTCCACATCCGCACAACTTGCCCCCCCTCTACCACTGTCTAACACGAGAGCAAAGGAATCAGTAGGGAGAAAAGGAGTGCAGAAGTGACTCTCCCACCCGTCATACGGCACTAAGTCTCTCTCGGGTACGAAGGCGAGAGTTCTATGGAGACCAGATGGTGACCGCTTCTTCTCTTTTTCCCGAGTTCCCCAGAGAACAGTAGATTACAAGTTCCTCCTACCAGCTCTTACCTGAGATTGCTCCCCTCCTTTCGCTGGTTCTGAATGAAAAGAAAGGAAAACATAGGGTAAAAAAATCGGCCGCATTGAAACTTTGACAGATATGAATCATACCCTCCCCGACACCAAAACTCCTTCTCCCTTAAAAATGGCAAAAGTGATGCGAAGAACAGCAATGCCATCCCTCTGCCACACGTACCCAATGACTCAATTGCCCTTTCCCCTAGTAACTTCTCGACTAAAGACAACCTCTCCAGGATTGATCACCTAGTGCCTTATCCCTCCTTTTAGTGCAGCGCCAACATCGACACCCCAGGCCTACTGAAGAGTTACATAACAGGGGTATACAGGCACGGTGTCAAACGCGCGGTTTCTTACGTACGCATAGAAATGACACTGATCGCCAACAAAGTCCCCGAAGCTTACCAACGTGAAGAGTTGCAGAATCCTCTCGGACATCCGCCCCGACAACTTTCGTGCCTAGTTGGAACTTGATACCAGTTTTCTCCATCTCCTTCTGGAAGGCCTTGGCGATCTCTCCATCCTGAGAAAGAAGGAAACGCAAACATCTCTCCTTGGTCATCCTCCCCCTGCGTTTCGCAGAAAGGAAAAGGCAATTCTCACGAATAACTCAGCAGAGAGGCTTCAGATCCAGATAAAGGGCTCCGACAGGATCAGAAAACAGAGTCAACTTCGGGAACGGGTACGCACCCTCCTCACTCATGAGGTCCAATAGAGAGACATGTCCGTGAATCTCGACATAAAGCTGCCCTGGTAGTAGTGAGAGAAAGGATTCAGCTTTCGTAGCACCACATGCACCGTCACTGGTGTTTGAACTCCTCAACAGTATGGTCATCTGATTTTGACGATATCACTCTTCAGAGTACAGCAGCACATACACCGTTGCCCTACCCATAAAAGAGAGTTCATCTTTCCAGAAGACACACAAAGCCAGCTGTGTCCTTACCACAGGAGGGAGAAGACGATCAAGGAATTCAATTACTGTAACTTCTGCACCCAGATTCCTCCATACTGAACCGAGTTCTAAGCCAATCACCCCCCCTCCTATCACCGCAAGCTTCCCAGGTACACGTGGGAGACTAAGAGCACCTGAAGACAAAGCAGACGAAAGAGAATAACAGAGATTTGTAGGAAAACGAAGTTCAACAGAAATACAGAGAGATGGAAAAGACGGTGCGAGAAGTGGAGCTTCCTTGACCGCCATCATCATCTTAAGTCCGAGGACGGCTTATTTTCAGACGTCTCTCACAACCTACAGAGACTCTCCTTCCCTAGTCTTCTTCTCTTTCCTTGTCGCTTTCGCATTATTCGTCTCAGGCCCCTGACTGCTCGTTTTGTATGGCATAGACACAAACGATAGGTAAAAGCGAGGATCGAAACAACTACAGCTGGCGGTAGAACAATGGACGAGAAGAACAATCTTGTTCGCTTCCGCCCCCTCTAAAGCAGTCGCGCCCCCCAACTGCAACTCCGTAATTCACGACTCCCTCGGCTCTCATCAGAACGTGGGAAAAACGACGGCATGCACGTATTCATAGAAATGTACGTCTAAGTGGGGTGCGAGTATCAGAAGCGCATCTGACGCTTGCTTCAAGAAGTCGCCGTGTGATTTTTCTCCTAAGCGACCTGTGGGGGCCCTGTCAGAGTTTAGGTTACCTGTCGAAGACACGATGACCTTTTCATCAATAGGGACGGCATTCCCCGGGAGAGGTGAAGGCTCTGAGCCTGTCGCCAGAATAATGTTAGCAGTATCAAGCAACTTCTTGTCGCCCTCAGCGGAAGTCACGACGACTTGCGTTGCCTCAGCTAGTCTTCCTTCTCCCTGGACAATCATTCAGTTGGAAAGCAGCGCACTAACAGAAAAGACTGAGGTGAAACCTTTACGCTTGTCTTCATATGTCATTTCTAGGCTTAGTCGGGACGGAAACATGTTGAATCCACTTTGATACACCATCGTGACGGCTCTAATATCAGGAGAGAATACCCGGTGGTAGTGCATGCTACATGCACGTTGTTGTATTTGGAGAGCCAATCGTACTGGGTTGCTATGGTAACGACCACGCCTCTACTCCCGAGACGAAAAAGAAAGCCGAGCCATCATATACATACGCATCAACGCATGGATAGATACAAATGTATGTGGGAGCCGTGATGAAGGCTACACAGTCGTATATTTGAGCCCCTATCTATCAACTTGCATATATATATATATATATTTACGTATACTTTAATACTTACGTGGACAAGAAGAAGAGCAGTGAGAGTTGAATTTATTGGTGAATATCAAGACTCCTTAGGACGGGTAGTTTTACGCTCCATCAGATGAATGACTCCTTAAAGCCAAATACTGACTAAAGTCGGGAAAGCGACACAACGAGCGGATCCCAAGAAAGACCCCTTTATCCGGGATACAACACGATTGTCGAGAACGGCGAAAAGACAGACTGAGCGTCTACAAGAAAAAGTCAGGAAGAAAGGGCGAACGAAAGTAACGAGTTTGGTTCTTGGAACTCACGATATAGTAATCAACTTTGTTTTTCTTGAAGAGAAATTCAATACCCTGTGTTAATGTCTTGACAATCTTCTCCTTCTGGATTTGCATCTGATCGATATCTACACTCAGCTCCCCCTGGAATCGAATGCCCATCTTATCAAAGTGATCGCGAGCTTCCTGAAGAAGAAGAAAAACACACACCTCAACTGTGTCCCTAAAAGAAGAGGGCGATAAAAAAGTCTTGAGCCAGCTACCTTCTCTATGGTCGAACAATCTAAATAAAAAGGTTACGAGAAGACGTTAGGCTTGAAGAAGAACCCCAACTATAGGTGTGTATACATAATATAGACTTGTATAAACCTAGACAGGTACATACAGGAAAGACTCTCGTTGTGTCCCGTGTTGGGGAGAGGGGCGGATGGAGGAGGAGTTCAGAAAAAGATTACGGACATATCCACACGGATACGCAGGCAAAGAAAATAAAGGAAAGGCTCCATCTCCGCTCTGGGATAGAATAGGACTGCAATGAGAAGGGCTGAAAGGTAATAGAGGCAAAGATATAGAAAAAGGACAGACTGCAACGCCACCCAATTCTCCAATTCGCAGCAAACATGTCAGTTCTTGATGGATTCATCGTGAGGTATCTCTTGTCTCCCCCCATTCCGACCTTCACCCCTAATACTTTACCTGGAGATGCAGGCGTATATTCACAGATTTCATTTGAAGTACGGGTATAGTAGAAGTGCTAGTTCATACATTGCTTCCAGGAGTGCAGGCAGCCTCGGCTACCCTAAGATTGGCAATCTGTCTCTTTGGGATATTTCTGGTCACCAGACCTTCTCTCCGTACTCACACACAGAAAAGAACAGTCAATGAGCTTCTGAAGTCTTCCGTCATACATGATGAGAAATGAATCTCCGCATTGTTGCGTTACGCGTTCCTCACCGCGAATTTGTTACTGATGTTTAGAATCGCTTTAGAAGGGATACACCCAACATTTAAGCATGTCCCTCCTAGACTTCCTCTCTTCTCCACACACGCAGTCTTCAGTCCTAACTGCGCGGCCTTGATGGCGGCCACATATCCTCCAGGGCCACCTCCTACAACAACCACATCGTACTTCCCTCCGCCAGGAGAAGAGGAAAAGCCTCTTCTCGAGGAAACTGCTGAAGGGAGCAAAGAGGAGGAAAAAGAGGAAGGAGGTAAAGAACGAAGAGCTTCGGATGAGAAGAAAGCGGACTTGCTGCCTGCAAGCGAGTATACGGGAGATGGAGAAGCCATCCTGTTACGGCCTGTTGTTGTCCTCACTCCCAGAGAAGAGGGAGGAAATCGAGAAGAGGTGAGCCATCGGTGCGAGGAAGTGCATCGAGGCACGACAGTCTGAAGAAATGAAGAAGCCATGGCGAGTAACTGAAGGACGGCAGGGCTGCAGCTGGGAGTCCTTTCCCCATGCACACAGAGGATAACTGAGGGAGAATGTGGAGGCAAAAAGTTCGATGGGAAACGGGAGAATCACCACCTGCCCGTCAACGTACAGCTAGTGCAAGGCGCCAGCAGCAGGCCTGCAGTGTGCGTGGACGAAAGATGAGAAAGCCGGAGAATAGGGAAGGAAAACGACGAAGCCACGGAAGCATTCAGCAAGGTGGAGTTTGTGCGAATCATCACAAGCGTATCGAATCCAAGAAGAGGAGAAAGACAAACCAATGAGGAGCAATAGGAATTGCAACCTGTCCACTCAGCTCAGCAGAACACGCACGCCGAAGCGAAGAAAAAAGGAAGAGAACGTGGAGAAAAAGCAGGGGAATCAGGACGCGGCCGGCCTTTTCTTACTGAAAAGCGCAGGAGCCGCCGAAACGAATGTCAAGCATCGACCGAACGCTTCTGAGAAAAAAAAAAAAGAGCTGAAGAGAAAAAGAATCTCGTCTCAGGGAGACACCGCAGGATGAAAGAAACGCGGCTACGGTGATTTCTCAGAAGACGCCTGTGCCGAGTTCAAAACCCCTTGGGTCTTGCGTTACTCACACCCTACACATCCATCTTTTCAGGTCAATTTTTTCAGGACAAATGTTCTTTTTCGTCCATAGAGCGCGGGGTGTACTACAGAACGGACCCGGACAAAGAAGGAAGGACGAGAGTTGCATGCATGGAAAAGTAAGCAATTTTTCCTCCCAAGTTCGGAGAAGGGCAAGAGAAGTCGTGCTAGCAGTGCAGGAAGATGACGGGCGAGAAAAGGAGGCTTTCTGAGAAAAAAAAAGAACAAGCGGGAAGCTTTCCTAGAAGAGTGAAGGAAAGACCTTTTCTTTCTAGTCGAGGAAAAGCCTACTGAAACCCTTCTGCTTACCACCTTCTCGCTTTTTGAAGTATTTTCTCCGGTAGGCAAAACCGATATTTCACTGGGCTGCTCTCAGTCAGTGAAGTATCGAAATTAACTTAGGTCTTCTCTCTTTTCTAGACGTATCGCTCCTTTTGTTGAGAGAAAGCAAAGGCTCTCTCTTGGGCTTTTCTCTGCTAAGCTTTTAGTATCCCGGCAAGAGGTCTTTACTACGACACCGTAGGGGGAGCAGACGTCATTTTCTCTAGTTCCTTCTTCTTTCCAAATACCGTATCTTTCATCTTCTGCCATGCTTTGCTAGGGTGTATAGAGCTAGCGAAGGGTGTTGCGTCCAAGTCTTTCGCTCTCTCTGGTTCTTGTTCCTTCCTGCATGCACATTCATCATGTCGGCAAAGAGCTGTAGCAATGTCTTTTCTTCGTTTCCTTCTCTCCGGGCAACAGCTCTCCTCTTTCGGCAGCCTCTCCCTCTTTTCCCGCGGAGAGCATACTGTACCACCACCTCTACATTTGTTTCTATACTAGACAAAAGAAACCCGTCGGGAGCGGGGGTTTTTTTCTTTCACACCACTTCTCCCTCGTATTCTCCTCTTTATGGTGCTCGCCTCGGAAGTCATGGCGGCCGTGCCGGTAGTCATCTCAGCACAAGAGGAATGGGTGGACGACTTCCTCTTCTGGCAGACGGCTGTACGGGTATCATGCAGCAGTGCCGGTTTCTTGGTAATAAGGTCTCAGGACCGCAGTTAGATTTATTTGACCCTAAAAGTATCAATGTAAGTTCTCCCTTTTTGCTTGTCTACGCTGTGTCGGAAGTCGCACAGCATTTACATGGAAAGAAAACTACACTCTACACGCGCAAGCGCCATCAAGGCCCATCGATCCATATGTAGTGAGACCACTCTTTCTTCCTTCCCCACGCGTTCATGCGCGTCTACACGTGTTTATATATGTGTATCCATGTATGTATAGATATATACATATATATGGGCTACCCAAACTTATGGGAGTTTCCCGCGATGTCCTCTGTACAGGGTGCATTCTGCGGTCCAAGTAAATTCTTTGTGAGGAGGGTGCATCACATTATTCGGCTCTGTGTATGCCTACCTGTGTAGACTTCTGTATGTGGATGCCGTGCCCGCCTGGTTATAACGAGGTTCCTCGTTGAGAGGAGATTATACTAGGTGTGTAGCTTTCTCCTCCCGTCTTCGTATGCTAACTGCCTGCTTCAGAACTTTCCTTCTCTCTTCTCGTTCCTTCTTGGTGCCAGGATTGAAGAAGAGGATACATGTACTTCTTCCATTCTTCATAGAATCGAGACCGAACTCGAACGCTTCTATCATCTGTGGTGGTGATGCGCGGATAGCGCTGATGTACGTAGTAGTTGCAGAATGTTAGATGGGAGGAAGTGAGAACGCAGTAGCTACACCAGCCCAGAGGGTTGCGTCCATGCCATAAGAAAAGCACTAAGAGCAACAGTTTCTTCTCTCCCGCAAAGGTGAAGATATGTGTGTCGTTCTGTGTGGAGGAAACAACTGCTGTGGCTGTCCACACACGGGGCCACGGACGAATCAAAATTCGCCTCACTTCTTCCGATCTGAACCGTGTGAGTGGAGATCCAGCATTCTCTCTACGTATTTATGATACGTATCAGGATCTCACCTAGTATGTATGCATGTTTATGAACACTTACGTAAGTCTAGTGTCCTCTTCCTGGAAGACTTGTTCGATCGTCCCTCGTCTGCGTGCCGTGAAGGAGCCTGTGTACGATGTCGGGTGGTCGGAAATGCTTCAGAGGGGAAGAATATCTTTTTCTCAGAATTGACTCACGATGAATAAACATACCTCTCTGGTTGTTGTTGCCTCTTCTACCGTTAGAAGCACCGTAGGTGCATTGTCACCACATATTCTGACAGAAGACCTGTAGGGTTCCCCCTACACGCGTAAAGTATATCCTGTGTACAGCCGTGGTAGATACCTGGATACCTTTTTATCTGTCTGTGTTTTCTTATCTTCGTCTGTACAGCTGAAAGAGGAAGCCAAGTATGTTTGTCGATTCTTCTCTCAACCGGCGTTGAGTTATTTGGATTTCAAGCAAGGCTGCTGCTCACTCCGAGTTTTTCTTTTCCTAGGACTGATGGGGGCTGTTTCCCTAGATCTCCTTCTCTTTCATCCTCCGAAGTCGACCTACTGGAACAGGTGAAATTTTGTCTACCATATGAAACTGACCTTTCTTCTCTTCCTCTCGGGCCGTCTCCTGGAGACTTCGCTCAGAGACTTCTCTTACGCTCCTACTTCTTACGCTTGTTTCGTACCAAACAGATTGTGAGTGAGCGCTTCGTCGTGCTTAGGATGCGCGTTATCACGGGGTACCACTGTTCTCTATACGTGACTGGGGGTAGCGAGAAGGAAACGCTTTGTTGGCGTCTTTTCGGTGGAGACAGTCTTCGTATGCGGTCTGTATGTCCCATACTCTCTAATCGCAGTGGAACAAGTAATTTGTGTTTGTAAATGTTTTGGGACACGTACGTAGACGGGCGTATTTGATATTTTTTTTGTGCGGACTGGATTCTCTAGCATCCGGACCCAGTTACCTTTCTTCGACGGAAGTACAAGGGCTTTTTGTGGTCGTCATGCAGAACCAAGTGACTGAGGAAAGACGAAACAAAGGAGAAGAGCGAATTCGATGATGTGTGGCAAAACAAATCAACTGAGACAAGGCATGACTCCGAAACATCTATCAGCGAGATGTATCGGCATTCACTGGTTGCTGTCCAGTAGCTCTTTCAAACATGCATCCGCTGTACCTTTAAAGTCGAATAGACTTGCTGTGGAAAACAGAAAGAAATATAGCTACGATCGTGTATAAGCAGTAGGAACTCTTCGCATGTGTAGGTAGTGTCTGTACTGCTAATCAAATGTGTCAAGGATATCGACGGAAAAACGCAGCTTGAGGTCGCGACTCGGAGTAGTCCTGTCCTTTGGGTTAGTTTCATGCACTAGCCATCCCAAAGTATGCGGCAGACGGAAACTTGTGTTCCTCGTTTGCTTGTAGAGTCATATCTGTTTCGATGGAGGAATTTTATTGCTGATGTCTGTAGGTTCCAGGTGTATCGGTGGCCGTTGATTGCCGAGAGAAGCTTGTTTCCTGGTAAAGGGGACGTCTTTGAATACGTGAAAGATGGCGAGACGGTTGACCCCAAAAGTGGAGCAGTGCACACTGAAGCCTGCAGGGCCTTCGTGGAACTGACGTACGGGGGGGAAAAAGACAAAGGAGCAGCTCAGAGGTGAAGCATGCGACGGAGGAGACTTGGCGAGATGGAACAGCCTCGTCAGCAAACTGTCTCCTTGTGAATGAACACAAGGGGAGATATGCACTGTTTGTCATGCGGCGGCGGTTAAGAACGAGGAAACGAGGAGTATGTGGAGGGTTGGCATGGAGAATGGAATGAACCACGTGTGGTTACTAACTGTTGCTTGTAAAGAGCAAGATGCTTTCTCGCGACAATGAAAAGGCTAACAGTGCAGGATTTCGCTCCATTCAGAAAGTCAGTGGACAGGAGGTGTAAGTTAATCTCCGCGGAGATATTTATTTTCAGCCAGTAGCTCGGACGTGTGCTGTGCTAGAACACGTAGTCTGCAGCAACGGTACCGTTTCTTTTCAGCCTTCGAGCCAGTAGAAGAGGTAGCGTTCTACAGCGCCCTTTCTTCAAGACTTAGGCGAGTCTGATAGGTATCCGATGCAAGGCGAGCGGTTTCCTCCTCCCCACCACCATGTCTTTACGGCTTGGCCCTTGTACGCGTAGACGCAAGAAGCTCCAACAGTAGGAGTTACGGGTGTTTCTAAAACGCACATAGGCTGGTGACCCGTAGACGTGTACAAAAGACTTCTGTTGTCCGGCGAAAGCTCCCGTGGTCGCTTTCGCAAGTGCACGCAAGTGCTGTGTAAAGAGAGGCAGGGCCCCTCTCGGCTTCCACTCCTGACCAAGGTCGAGAGTTGTCGTGAAGTACAGTGACCGGCTTTGGGTCGGTGTTAGTCCTTTCAGAAAGCTCCTGATGCTACTTTTTGAGGGGGGTAAAGCGCGGGATTCAAAAGAAGAGAAGCTTGGCATGCGAACAGGATCTTTGAGCAGCAGGCCTGAAACTGCGAGGGTCAGAGCTATACGGTTTTGATTTCAGTTGTCCTCTCAGCGGATATTGTTGCAGCCATGGAAAAAGATTGACCCTGCTGACGGAGGGTGTCTGTTTCTGAGATTAAAAGAGGGCTACACCGAAGTAGCTTTAAGTATTTGGATTGGTTGCGCAGCTGTGCGGCCCAGCCCGGTATGGTCTTTGGGTCGGTGCGCAGCGCACCTAGAAAGCAAGGGGCCTGCTAAGAAGCACGACCGAGAGTCCCGCACCTGTTCCCGTGACGATAGAGAGCCTGGACCGTCTTACAGTACAAGTTGTTTTCCTTAGGCCACTCACCGCGGCTTCTCCCGCGCGTACATAGGGCAACGCACCCCGTACCGGAGTTGCTCTGGTCTAACGCACAGGTGCCCGAGGGTTTAAGGGCATTCTCTGGGACTCAGCTCGGCACCAGTTCTCTAACTTTTCAGCGGACTGGACGGTCCGGTGCAATGGAAGAAACGCTGCATAAATGCCTGGCTCCGCTGCACTCTCGGACCGTGCCGCTGAGTTCTGTTGTACTACCTAGCACGCTCTACAGGGTTGTATGTCGCCCATAGATGTACACGCACACACCCAGACCGACTTTGCTTTCGTGAATTACAAATAGTTTGAGTTTGTGCGTGTACAGAATTTCTCCTGTGCCGTGCATACGAAGACACGTATGATTTCTTTAGCACATGCCATGTGTGCTCTTTCGCGTGGAGTGGGGTATTCCGAGAGAAAACGCTGTCCGTGCAGGTTGTCAAGGGTGCATGCACAGCGCGTCACTAAACTCGAAAAAGCGCCTTCCGGATGGGTAGAAATGGCCGCGGGTCACATACGACGGACCAAGCCCTTAGAGCGGACCCTGCCCGGACTTCGCCACTGCGTGGCAGGAGGAAGGTGGAATGCAGGAGAAAATACTCAGAGGGGCGCTAAATGAAATGTGCTAGCGGGACGCGGAGTAGTTGCAAGCCAGTCTGTGAGCCGAGTTACCGTCAGTCCTCAGCCTATCGTGCGAGAGAGCTGCCCGCACTCGCTACATCAAGCACGGTCACTACGTACTAGCGTGTAAGCAAGGCACTGCGACTCCAAGTAGGCGATACGGTTGGACGCCTTCGGTCCTCGAGGGCTCTTGCTGCGTTGTAGGTCACAGGGGATGCCAACTCGGCAGGCCGTGCCATAGTCCACATTTTTCTATGCAGCCTTCGGGGCAGTCGGTTGCGGGGGAGAAGCAGACTGCCACGAGAGAGCCGTGCTGCCGGAGACGATTTCGTCTGTTAAATGCGTACTTTCCGTTAGTCGGACCTGTCTCGTCCGCGATCGGCTACACACAGCCAACAATCGTAGGCAGCGCGCACGTGCTGGCAGAAAGCAAATTCGGACAGCTGGTCTCACATTGCATCGAGGAGCCTGCGCCGAAGGCAGTGCTCCATAAGCCTGAAACAGGTCAGACTCGCCTGTGCTGTGACGCGGCGACCTCGTCGTGAGTTCTCTAACCCAGCCCGCTGGGTTGGCTTTCTCGGACTGGCCCCCTTGCGCACAAGGTGGACGGACGTTAAACTCTACAACGGTCGTTTTCGGCGTGCGCCGAGGTCGCCCGTTGTGGGGCACGAGCACTTAAAGCTGGGGTATTCGGTACCCGAATGCGGTCCGAAACCGGATCTGGTGTAAGCGGTGGCCGGGCGAATGCCAGTTGGGTAGAAAAATCTTGCGTCAACAGTTTAGCCCTTCCGTGTTAGACTCTGCAGTGACTAGCCGATGATCGATATTTGAGCGCTTAGTGATCTCCACCTTAGCAGGGGAGATTATTTGTGGGGTAAGACAGGAGAAACCGAAAGACAGTGCTGACGCGTACCAATGAGGGAACGGACGAAGCGACGAAGGGGGCCCCACGATAGTACGAAAGCCATGCTACAGATCGGATGCGCCGGGGTTGGTTAATCGTTGAAACTCCGTAGTGACCGGGAGACGAGACCCAGCTCAGGGTTTGTTGGCTGTTCATCTGGCGGATGAGCCGCTGCCATTGCTAGTTGCTCGCGCTCCCAACGTCGCTCCTTCTTCTGCTTTTCTCAGGATGAGACCCTGTGCCCGCTGGCGACCCGGGGCTGCCCTCATTTTGCTGGGGGCCACCGGCCTTGCCGTCGTACTTCTCTGCATTGAAGCTCGTCAAGCAGGCGACATCCAGCGAGCACAGCCGAGACAGCCAGCTGCTCCCGGAGAAAGCGGCACCACTCCTGCTGTTGTAGAATGCGGTAAAAGTGCGCCGGGAAGAATGGCGGGTCCGAAATCGGAGATTCGCGCCGAACAGGGTAAGCCTCTCAAGTTCAGATGTGCTGACAAGTCACACATACTCGAGCCCGCCCCGGAGGAGCCTCATAACAACGAGTTCACAAAGGTGTATAAAGTTAATAAAGACGGGGAATGCGAACAGCAGGGGTCGCCTCTGACCGGCGAAGTCGTAGACGCAAGGCTCACGAAGTCGGTAGTTGAGGCTGAAGAAGACAAAGGCCCCGTGTACACATTCCAGTACGACTCCGCGCAGTCAGAAGAAAAGCGTCTATGCTACACATGCAAGGAGCCCTCAATCAGCTCGTTTCTCAGGTCTCCAGCGACCACTGCCTGCACCGTCCTCATCACGGTGCCCAGGAAAGAATTGACAACGCCGGAGCCCGAGGTCCCCGGGACCCGTCCTCCCCCATCCACATCTGACTCTCCTGCAGCTACAGGGGCAATTGCTGCTGCGACAGCAGCATTGCTGGCAGTAGTGTTCCTTGTCTAACAGCCCATAATGACCTGCGACCAAGCGTCTTAAATCTACAACTCCAGTGGCCTTCTTTGTTTCCGGTTTTGCAAGGTGACCTGGACTTTCGGGGCCCGAACCGATCCTGTCGAGACCATGGATTCCGCTAGTGAATCTGAGATGTGGAGTGCGCAGCAAGAAATTGAACTAAGAGTGCGTAATCGCCCTCAGGCTTCAGTTCGAGGCTTCTTTCAGACTTCACACTGGTTCGGCAACTGGTCACCGCGCAGAGCCGCGATTTCGCGGGAGCAAACAGTGACGCAGTTTGTACTTGTCGTGGAAGCCCGGCAGTTCGTCAGTCTTTGGCCAGCAAGGCCGACAGGGGCTGAATCACATCCATTCTCCCAGGCAGTTGTGCGGTATCCTCCGACACGTGTAGCTATCAGAAACAGGCTACTGAAGACCGCAGCCACTCTTGGCTTCCGGAAGAACGAGTTCTCTGTTGGTGTGGTATCATACGCTGCCGGCGTACCCTACGCCAGCAGTAACTCCTACGCAGCTGCGCTACACGCCCCCCTGTGGCGTTGTACCTCATCTAAATTGTATCGCTTTCAAGTAAAACGGACGAAACACCAGGAGGTTTGGCAGCCGCTCTAGCTCCTGGCTATAGGCTGGCTCTCACCTTGCTGTTATGCAGTTACCCACCGAGTTTGTTTTGCAAACTTGGGACACTGAGTGATAACTCCAGTTGGGCACCCGTCGCCTTTCGACGGAAGGAGCGCTGCAGGAGTAAACAGGACAAGTTTTGGTAGCCCCATCACCGAGAAAACTGCCGCGACCCTTCCTGTCGCAGATACTCTTGAGAGCCACGTGGGCCTGTTCGCTCGGCATTCCCAACTAGGGCGCCGGACACACCAGGCCACCCGGTATCGGAGATGTGGGACGCCAGGGAACCGAACTGCCGGCATCGCAACTGGCTTGGCCTTGGGTTCCCAAGGCCAGGCATATTTTATTGAGTCAACTTTATTTCCGCCCTTCGGATTGCTCAAGGCTGGCATTGAAAACCAACGTGGAACCCGGCGTCCCCTGGACTCGGGGAGCTTCCGAGGTAACGGAGATTTCTCGCTCCGTCATCGCCTGCGGAACCTCTCCGAGTGAACCATCGAGTCATAGCTTTTCTTCCACTCCCAACTGTGCTGTAGCTCGGGTTGCATTCCTCCCACCGATTCTGCTTGGACAAATCCGTGGATGCTTGTTCGTGGCAACTAGCGCCTTGGAGAACGGAGGATCCCTGCCGGCCGGGCAACGATAGACTATTGCGACTTAAGAACAGCGCTTCAGTTTACAGTCTACAAGGTGTAGGCTCTTGTTGTTAAGGCGTACGGCTAGGTCCCCAGCGGTATGCGGGGGGTCTCACAGTTCTGGCGTTTTCAAGGCGCTCAGATCCGAAATTGCGACAGCTGATGCTGGTGTCCGCTCAAGTGGCGTGGCGCACTAGCCACACAGCATTCTCCAGAGTACCTGGCACCACGGAAAAAAAGGGGCGCCAGAGTCTCCGTTCGGGAACAAATGCATCAGGTTCCTCGTGCCGGACCTCGCGCGTTTTCTGTCCAAAGCGAATCTCCACGACCATCTACAAGTGTGTCCGAACTGACTCGCCATACCAGTAAGTTGATGGACAGGGAGGCCGCAACGAGGAAGGGCTTAGATCAGGGCATAGGCTTCTACATCCCAGTACTTCTTGCCAAAAACGGGCAGAGGGTGTGGATCAGGGCACGTGCCAAGTCGGTGACCCCGTGTTCTGGCAGGGAGTAACACACAGTCACGAAACCCCGGACCCCCAGCGTCACGCTGTGCCAATGAAGCTTTGGAGCACTCGAAACATAAACATGCCAGCCTTTTTTTTTTTTTTACAGTGGACTCACTGGCCTACGATTGATCCCGTAGACGCTACGTCCTCAGCGGGTTACAATTGCTCCTAGACACACCAGTCCAATAGTTCTCACCACTGATCACATTCTCAGAAAAAAGAATGTTCCTACCGGCGTGTTCGGTCACGCTGTCCTAACATTCACCTTTCGTACGTTATAACTTGCGTCAGGAGCTGACGCAACGCTGCAAACGTCGGGGAAGAATTTTCCAACTCGCGTCGATGGCTCGAACTGCAGTTCACAGAAGAGACCTTGTACTCCGGGACGCTCCCCGTGTGCGACGAGGAAAGGCTGGTTTTCGTTCGTCGGCGGCGTGGAGCAGCAGAAGCGGACTCCGAAAGGCCCTGTGCCAAACGAGGCAGGCCCCTGTGAAAACGCTGGTTGCGTGAATCGTTGCACGACACGTCTCGGAGCAGCAGGTCGGGACCCCCCGTGACGGAAACTGACTTATTGACCTCGGGAAGAGCGTTCGAACGATCTGCGCTCCGCTGACGATGCATTCTTCTGGCCGCAGCCTGGGGGAACCCTTGGCGGCGACGGATGAAGCACACGCACGCAAAGGAATTGCCGGGGACCGCGCCATCTTACTGGAGCCACACTGCAGGTCCGGCCCCTAAAGTGTCCAGAACCGGTTCGAACAGTTCCGGTACCCTGAGGAGAAGACGCTACCACGATCCATTATCTTCGCTGGCGCGGCTAATTATGAGCTTTCCTAGTATTGCTGTTGAGCATTCTCTCAAGCCAATCAGATTTTCAGGGGTGCAAGCAGCACAACTGCTCCTGCTGCCGCGTCCCATCTCTGCGTTACCCGTCGCCAAGTAAGTGAAAAACACCTCCCAAAGTCAAACTTCGTAACCTCGGCAGAGGACGTTGGCAAACTTTCTGTTTAGGGACTTGACCCGTAGACTTCTTTTTTGCAAACAAAGTGGTCTACCAACTGAGCCATACTCCATAGGATAAAGCAAAATTCATTAAAACTGATGATAATTATTGATTAGGTTGTTAGTTTGATGGCCGGCAGTGGATCAAAATCCGGAGCTGCGTGCTGCAAGAGGCAAGCCCCTTGGTTTGAAAGGTGACACGTCGCTGACGCGGGGCCCCCAGTCGAGGGCAGTCAAAAAATGAGTTCACAAACGTGCAGAGCGTTACCGAAGCGGGGACGTGCGAGCAGGTAAGACCCTTCTCACAGAGACTGTCGACAGCGCAACGCTTACCATGCCGGCCGAGAAAGAGAAGACCGGTGGTGTTGAAGCCCGAGTCTACATATTAAAGTACTACTCCGGCCACACCAAAGAAAAGCGCCCGTGGTACACATGTGACTAACGCTCCCCCGGAGCTAGGTCTAGTCTCGGATTTCCACCCTGGGAGCTCACAGGCACGAGCCAGGCCTTGCCGTGCCACCCCCGTGCCGTTACGGCGGAGCCAAGCCTGCTGCCGGCATGAGGCTACAGTGACAGACACCTCGAGTGTGGATTCGCAGAGGCCCAAATCAGAAATCACCGTGCAATCTGGCTTTTACAGACCTCGGAGAGCTGATGCCATGATCACTACACACTCCTTCAGCACCACCTGCAGGACCCCTTCACCTAAACCTCCGGGCCATGGCGTTTTTCAGTTGCTCTGCATCATCCCAGTCACCGCTGTTGATGCTGCTCCCGTCTGCTGAGTCCCCCGGAAGTAATGAAGCCCCTGCCGGTCTGAAAATGGTGTTTCCATGAGCTGAGAATTTTTTAAGCCCATCAACTCATCTCTCTCACCGCATCAACGAGGTTGACAGCGGGAGCATAACGCACAAGACCTCGTTCAGGAACAAAATCTGCGAGGCTTCTTCGACCTCTCTTGCCAGAAAGGGGCAGACGCTTCGACGGACTTCAACATATGTCAAGTTGATGACCCTCTGTTCTGGCGGCACACCAGTAACAAACTACAGGATGTTTGGAACACAGAAGACCATATGTACCACTGAAGCTTTGGGGCAGTGGAAGCACGCACACAACAACTTGTACAACGAACTGACTGCCTTGCCCTAAAAAAAACAGTAGACACTAGCTTCTACGAGAGATCTACTTTCCCATCAAGAGAACAGATACACTTCTAACCACTTTCATTACAGTCACCACAGAATAAGTTCCATAGTGTCGCCTCTGCGACGGTGACCGGGTCGCCCCACTCGCAACTGCTCTGAAACGGTTAGGCGTGAGGGACCTCGCTAGACTTCTCAAGATGAAAAAAGCCTTGGAGATGTCCACGGGAGGCGGTCGGGAGTCTGCCAGGTGCGTACGCCACAACGGTCAGCAGTTAGGGGATTTTTCCGCCACTCGGGCAAAACAACAGATTTTACCGGAGATTATGAGCAGCATTAGGCGCGGCTCGTCACTGCGATATGAAAGAAAGAAGCTTTTCACGGCATGCGCTGCGAATGTCCAACCGAGGCCCGATCCTAGTTTTTCTGTTTACCTTTCTGTCCCTTCTGTGTAACCTCTTTCCAATTGTCCCCATATTTCGTCAACACCCGCCCTCGGCTCTCTGGCCGTGCAGCCGCCTCTCCCTCTCCCATCTCGGGAACATTCCTCTACTTCATTCAGTCACTTAGAAGCGACCCAACGAGAAGGCCTGTCGCTAATCCAGCCCCTGCTAAAAGCATCACATCGGCGGCACCGGGGCCTGCAAGTCGACCACGGTCCGCTCCTGGAGGCAAGGGTTTTCTCCGTCGCCTGATTTGTCTGCCGAGGACTGGGTTCTTGTTCGGAATGACGTCAGAGAGGCTGCAGAGGCAGTTACGAAAGACAAAGGAAGGAAGAAGTGTCTACTCACGAGAAGAACGACGCGTAGAAGGGACGGACTGAAAAACACCTTTCTCGTGGCGAAATACACAAGCAACGCAGGAGCTCGGCACAACTGTGAAAGAAAAACACAGGATGGGACGTACACACAGTCTTTCCCGAGGATCTCTGTTTCGAACCATGCCAGGATGTGTTGTTGTTCTGATACGTAAGAGAGACACGGGTGACAAAAAGCAATGAAGTAAACTCTGTTTGAACGCTCTGTGGCCTCAGGTACTCGACAGAACTATTACATCCTTTTCTCTCCCGCCACCTTGCTCCAGATCCCATGATCTGCCATTGATACAGAATGACACCCCGTGACGCTCGGGAAACTGAGAAAGGCCTGCCCTATGCTTACGCTCTTTGCCAACACGTCTGCACCGACAAAGCTGCGAGGATGCCAGTACAGGCCAATACACGTCTCCCGGGGAAAAGCAACTTCACCTCTATCTCTTTGCTGAGTCCAGGTGGGCATCCTAACGCCTAACGGGTGTATGGCGCAAAATTGACTGCGTTGCTTAACGGCGGCCTCTTGGTATTTGCCCTCGTGGCCTCGATTGCGGTGACTTGTGTAGCGCGGAAAGTACCCCGCCTACCGGGGCATGCTAAGCAGTTCTGATAGAAGTCCACCACTCGTACGTAAACAAATCTCCTTACTTGAAAGGCCGATTGAAATCAAATTTTTGAGAAGACGTCAGCTGCGGCCGCTGCGACAAGCCTCTGGCCACCATGCTGTCTGTTAAACCCTAGAAGAGGAAAGTGCAAAGCACTGACACTCCGGTAGACATTCCTCTCCTTCAGTATAAGTCTGATTAAGCTAACTACGACTGCCGTTCCGCATACGGCGCTGCTGAAGACGCGCTGAGCAGAGAGAAAATCCCCTCTACACGCGTAATTGCCTCAGAAACCACGACGGCGTTACGACTAGTAAAACGGTAAATACAAAGGCATGCAATGAACTGATTTTCTGTGGGCTGCAACGACTCCATTAGGGCCTTGGCTCTGTGTATCCTTCACCGCCCCGGGGACCGTCAACGAGTGAGAACTTGCCTATACGAGCACGAGCTACACTGCTAAAAAAACCCGACAGAACACCTCCGCCGTCATTGTCCGACGGAGGCGTCTGTTGTCCACTTTTGGCCTTGCCAAACCGTTGAGGGAAGCGAGGCGCACACGCGAGATGCATAGAAGGAGTCACTTGAGGACTAACTAACAACCGAGCTGGACCTATCTTGATAAGCAGATGAAGCGCAGACTACGAAGTTGATGACTATAATTACTTCCCATGCCTAGTGAATATCTGGTAACACCATCCCGACAGCGATTGCTCGGCAGCGCCAGCCTCGGTTGTAGACCAGCCATGAAGGAGAGCAGCAACAGTAGAAAGAAACAGTTCCCCGTGTCGGATACTTTGCCCTACCCATACCTGCATGAGAGACGGGTACGAATGACCAAACGGCCTGGCAGTTAGAACTGAAATAAAGGCTGTTGTCATCGCTCCTCCGGGCGCACGATCTTCATGTCCCGCCAGATCTGCTGATGTCTGATCGTCTTCACATCTGAATGAGAGAGGCAATCACAAGCACCCGAAGCAGGTTGCAACGCGCCTGCGACCTTCCCGCCTTATAAGAAGACCTTTGCGCTTCTCCTCGTCCCTCCGGAGTTAACATATCAAAAAGCGATATACGCCTCGAGACTGTGGAACACGCCCCCCCGACACAGGTGACAGAATCATCTGCGGGCCGCCGTGTTCGCCCTCCGCTTCTACACCGACGGATGGCAAAAAACGTTGAGCAACTTTCGCCAACACGACTTGTATCGCTTACCAACGTACAAACTCTTGTAGGCCCTCCTCTAGGATACACAAGCAGTTAGACTAACTGAGAAGCCCTAACCGGGCGCTGCCTTCCCTTGAATGTTGGCCCGCCTTACCAAAGAACCTAGTCCCTCGCCCTCGCCTAGACGCATTGATCCACCTCCCGGAGATTCCTATCTCAGTAGGCCTCTATAGGCGCACGTTCAAGATCCATGAACTGATCAGCTCCTTCGTGTAAAGAAACACGTCACACCCCGTGAGCACTTCGCCAGAAATACGTATCTACTTGAGCGTTCGAAAGAGTAGGTTTACCCGGAAAACATCTGGACATCGCCAAGAACATAGAAAGGATTAACCTCCTCATCCCAGCGCCACTTCGGAGTATTCCATGTGAAGGGTAAGTCAAGCCCTGTACCACTGTGGCAGCAATCCATAACAGCTGTCAGGCGACAGCCATTCTGTAGAGGCTGAACTAGAAACGCGTGCAGCTGAGAGAGATGGGCACCATCCAAACCGAGAACAAAGCAAAGAAGTTGATGAACTTCGTTTACAGACACAGCCTCGCATCTATGTAAAACATCGAAAACTTCCCGTAAAGACTGCCTATGTCAATCAATCCTGATGTATGACAGGTGAAGTAGCAACACGTACCTCTTGCTTGGAACGCTTTCAGATACACAGGAGAGCAAGTTTGTATGACAAAAAGTGAAGCCCAACCCACTCAAAGACAGCATACAGGTCTCCGTGTCTACACATATACCGTAGAAGGCAATCAACGATGTGCAGAAGGACCACACCGACACCAACTATCGTACAGCCACGATGATAGCTGAATCTGAGCGCCTCATCTGCCGCTCAGTCGCTACTCAGCCTCCGAGAGGAACTCTCTGTCCGTGTGAAGGCGAAGCATCTCGCCTCCGTTGGGCCTCATACGTCCCGCTCTATCTGGCATGGGGCGAGCGAAGGACCATAGCTACGCAGTCACGCGCTTTTTCAAAGTTCTCGCATGAGTACGCGTGACTGAAGAGCTCTCACGACGACCAGCAACCACGAGGACAATATCACTTGTCTGAGCACTCACTCCTCTCGACAAAAACTTGCTTACCTCATCGTCTACAATCTGTCCTGCAGTTTCAAAGTCGAGAGGGAGAATCGTTTCATCATACCCATCCTCTTCGATCCCGCTCCGGTCAATTTGACGACCACCATGACCGGAGTAGTGGAAGAACAGAGAGTCTCCCGGGCGGTTGTCAATTGTTAGCCATCGAGCCGCCTGAGCGGACAGATACAAAAATCATCCCACTGGTATGCCAACACACAACCAGTATATGCCCACCTTACACATAGCCAGACATGGTTACTCAGAGGCAGCTACAAAAGAAGGCGGAAACTGCCACCTACGACATACCTGTTTAATACAGGGTACGTACAGGTTTACTGATACTAAGAAAGAAGACGCATGCCTACAGCTATAAGCTGCTTCCTCGTACCCAAGTGGGCTCTGCACACTCAAGCAGTCTCTTACACAGACACAGCCTTACGCTTGACTTCGCGCCCCTTTCGGAAAAAAACAGCACCTCTGCGGCCCTCCTCGCGACTTGGCCACGCAAAGAGATCTAAATCTACATATATGGACCTATGCGTCACCCGACACCGCGCAGGTTACAAAGACATTATATTGCAAAAGGCAGACGTCACAAGAATTTTGTTGGTGCGCAACCTTCCAGAAGTGCTTCCAAGCGGGACACAGACACGGGCGGAGATCTCAGACGTACTTTTAAAATGTTGTTTCTCGTTGGTCTATATAACATATCAGGATTGTCATCTGTCAGTGTGACCACTGTTGTGCTGGAATCATGAAAGCCGTAAACAGAACACAGGAGGTTCTTCATTCGGTAGACATCGTTTACACATCCTCGAAGCTCTGCGCGGGTGCCTCGGTAGTTGATGCCTATCAGCAAGGCCTTTCTTCGACCTATAAAGGACAAGCCAATTCATGACACACATCAAACACGGTCCCTGTCTCGTTGCTCCGGCAACATTCAAGAGACTGAGTTGTGTATAGACGTGAAGACGCAGACCTACTCACTCTTACAAACAGTCCACGTTTGCGGTGCATTGTTGCTTCTTTCATCCCTGGAAACGGAGCCATCACTGGAATATAGTCGAACACAACAAGTGGATTGCAGTAACACATACGCGACCATACAGACCAGCACCAAATGAACAGTAGCCCGCACGGAAGCGTCGAAGATTGAGCCGAGCAACAATGAAAGAGCCAGCCATTCTCATACATAACTAGCCTGTACTGAGATGTACATAAGAGACACTTTTTTTTTGAAGCACATCCACAAGCAGACTCAAATACGGAACTAGACCGGTTACAACTACACTCCGGGCTGCTTACGGTACCAAGTGGAACAATCCTCACCGGAAGGAGGAACTTTGCCAACCTGGGCGTACATGGGAGCAGGTGTGAAGCCAAAATGCTGAGGAGGCATCACTTGAGGCTGAGCGGGGACAACAGGACCGTAATACTGCGCGGCCGGCTGAGTAGAATAGTGTGTCCACGAGACTTGGGGTTCTGGCGCCTGCTCGGCCTGAGATTCCGCACAGCAGACAGGTTGAAGAAAGGTGTATGAAGTCACGACAGTTGCAAGACAAGAAGTATCTAGCTAGCGACTTCTTCAGACGGTACTTAGTCTTTGGAGAAGTATCGTAGGCTTGGGTGCAACAGGCGTTTCTTGACTCCGTAACACGGAAATCTCCATCACACCGCTGTCAAGTCCAACATCAGGTGCCAAGACGAGTCGCAAACACCCCACCTATGCAAGAGCTATAAGCCTTTTTACTACACAGACACCAGTGGCCAGAGCAACCCAATTCAAAAAAGCACCCAATACGTGGATACGCGAATAGACGAGCCTCACAAACTGCCTCGTCATGTCTACGTCCGGTCGCCTCATTCAACTAGCCGACGTCCAACCGTTGAAGGTAGTCGAGACAACAAAGCCGGTGAATGAAGTATTTGCAAGTAATTCCTCGTCCCGTTGTGAGTATATCTAAGGTTTACTCTGAATGAATAGAGCAGAACGTCAAAATAATGCTTCGCACACGACAGCTGGGGAGACAAGAAATTACCGTAAACAAGTGTCCGGCACAGGAAACCTACCTGCTGCTCGAGGGCATGGACTTGAGACCCATTTTCCTCAACTGCATGTGCCACGAGCTTCTTCAAGAGGATATCGACGGCTTTCTCGCGGTCCCCCTTCCCCTCCGTCAATGCTCTGCGGCACCAAAGGAACCGAAGACGTCCACAACCCATCAGCATTGTACGTGCCTATGCCTGAACGAACTACGACACTGAAGGGACTGCGAAAAAACGCGATACATTCTGTCGCATTCAACCGGCTATGCACGGAGGCTAAGAAAACATTCTCTTATGAGGCGCAAAAATGCCTTGCCATGATTCCGTGTCCTCGGTGGAGCAACCCGCAAGTCGCTTGATCTCTCCCGCTCCGCAGACGCAATTTCACTGTTGATTTCAAGACAGTAACGCCTTGCTACGAATCCAGAAAACCCCCAGAACAAACGCCTCCCGTGACCGGTCAGCAACCCAGAACGACTCTTGCGACTCTTACTCTTCAATTTCCTTCCGCGAGCATTGAGGGAGGATGTTCTTAATGTACTTGATGTCTTCTTCTTTCCAGTGACCCGATGGCGTCAGCGTAGCTGAAACAGAAGAGAGCAGAAAACTTCTGTAAGGTTTCGCGTCTCAATCAGGCTAAACCACAAATCCATACGCACCTGCGGGAATTTCTGTTTCGCCATGTAGTGCATGTGGAGTATGTGGGCTGCGCGGTAAGAGCCAAGGGCTCAACGAGGAAGAGAACCACAGACCGGCGCACAAAGGTGGCAAGAGTTTTCCAATCAAAAGCTCCTTCTATGTCCTTAGGTTACCGAGTCTAGTCACGTCACAGCGAGCGCTACGTATATCATACATGAGGCTTGTTAAACGCCCCTGCGCGAAGGAGACACCATGCCGCTCGTGATGAAACTCTGACCATTACTCCTGCCACATCGAGATAGACGAGCGAGGACGTCCACACGCGAACATCGACAGGGTACCAGACTACATAAACCGGGCTTTGCAAGCAAGCTGAGTCAACATCAGGCAAAGCAAGCTAACCAGCAGAAACCCTACCTTGCTGTACTTTAGGAGGGGGTGCCTCCGGTGGGATCACCACACACCCAGGTTGCTGAGGCGCCGCCCACCCCCCATAAGGAGGCTGAGGTGGATGTCCATAGGGTCCCGGTCCACCATATCCCCCCTGGAACCCCCCTCCTGGGGGAGGCGACGGGTAGCCATTCGCCATATATGGACCATTTCCTTGGGGGTACATGTGAGGCGGACCAGCCGGAGCTCCATTTGGGCAAGACTGACCACCACACGCCATTTGAGGGGGGGGGCAATACGGATTGGAATGAGGAGGGTTGGCGTAAGGATGCGCAGGAGGAGGATGTGAGTAATTCTGTTGGTTGCCGTAGTAGTTGACTGGAGGGGGGTGATAAGCTGGTGGTGGTTGGTTTGGGGGCTGGGGAGGAGCTGACGACTGAGAAGAAGAGGCCGGGACTTCCCCGTTCAACAGCTGTCTTTCTAGACGCGCCTGCTGCGCTTCAATCTGCGCTTTCTGTTGCTGTTCCTCCGCATGCTGCTGGAGGCGCCGTTGAATCTCCTGGCGGCTTGCTTGCTCATCGAACGCCTGGAGCTGAAGAGAGAGGACGAGAGATGGGGACGGCCCCAAATCCTTCCCGCCAGTGGCAGTGAAAGGGTACTGAAAATTATCTGCCTGCACGCCCTGAACGAGTACCAAACAATTGCACAGAACAAGCAGGCACCTCTCTCAATTGTTCAAAAACAACACTAGGACCCCAGCGTGATGAATCACTGCGGACGTGGAAACGTACACTGAACGCCATGCCCCATTGTCACATCCACGAGAACCGTGATCATGTACAGGGAACATCGACGCGCGCATGAGAATGGTAACTGTCTTGACACGTACGTACGGACTCACGCACCTAAATATGTATATATACGCGCTGAAATCCCGAGACAGTGATAATGAAGGTCGCTAGTGGTCCTTTCAGCGACAGCGAAAAAAGGCCGGTAGAGCTGCCGCTTGAGACACTCTTGAAGAAAGAGCCTTTCGCTGGGAGGGTTTCAGATAAAACACCCCAGAGAGGAGCACGGAAAGAAGTAGATAGTATGGCAACACACACGTTTTTCATGGTGCAACAGGGGCAGCGTCGGCCACACACAATATTTGAGAAAGCCTTGCGGACTTACAAAGGATATACGCGTCAAATCTACAGTCGCTTCAGCAACTTTCTTATGAGAAAAAGCGGCAGACGTCCACAGTTCAATTGTGAGAACTGGTGAGTCGGAATTCCTGTCATATGGAAGGAGGAACTTGTAAGCTGGCCCAAAATCCACCCTCCCTCCTGCTGTTTTCTTCTTTGCTTCCGTCTTGAACTTCTCCCCTCGCCATCGAAACTTCACATAGAAACCGTGAGATCCGACGCCGGACCCTGTAAGGCCTTCAACCCTCTGGATGATGATAGATAGACGTGACTTTACATGAGACATCTTTGCTGCGAGATGAGAGGAACACTGAAGCAAGGAGAGCCAAAAGGGAACCAGAGAGAATGTTCAGGAACGTCGCGTCAAAGAATTTCACTAACCGGAGACGAATGAGACGAGGAAAGCAGCTTCCCGAGAAGGGCGCACGGAAGAGCAATTCGGGCGAGCACTCTCCGGGAATGCCACCATTGAAAATGAACAAACAAGGCAAACAAGATTTGGGGCCAAACCGCTGTCCGATCGTATAACAGATGCGGTCTCGAGGGAGAGAATGAGAAAAGCCGCAACGGATTCGAGCCGTTTGTGCTGTGCATGAAAGAACTGCATGTCCACTAAAAAGAAAGCTGTTCAAGCACGTGTCTCCGGCGGCTGGGTCGTCGGGACGTGGCGAGCCATCGCCAAGAAAGCACCAGAACACGACAACGGCGGAAGAAGAACAAGTGCCAGACTCTGTAGGGATGGAATTCGGTACTGTAGCAAAGATGCTGTGCATTACTCCGGAAGAAGGAGGACGTCAGGGACAGTCCGATCCGTGCTCAGCGTCCGAGTTCCTGGCTGGCGGCGGAAAACCGAGCTCCCGGACGAAGAAGTGATCGAGTAATTAAACCCCCACGAACCAAGACTGACATTGGCAGCAGTTAGCGTTGCTACATGTCGACGCTCTGAGATCGCAGTTTCCCGCTCTTTTCACCTGGGGCACTCGGCAACGTACTTCACCTCGTTCGCTCAGGCGCAGCTGTGCGGGGGCGTTAGCAGAATGCAAAGCGAAGCGCAGAGCAGACTGGTTTTGAGGGCGTCGTTAGCAATCTTCTTGTCCTCCACAACACGAGTGCATTTACCTGAACGTGGCCTGACTGAGGACTGTTTGAAGCTCACTTCCTCTTCTCTGGAGAGGAGAAGTTCCTTTAGTAGCATTCTCCTGTGAATTCTCCGAAGACAGTTCAGTTGTCCTACCTCGCATTGCACGCTTTTTCTTTGTCTCGCTTGTGGCTAGTTGAGTTGGACTGCAGGCATTGTGTGCTGCTGATACTGAAAAGGAGAGAAATAAACAGGGGGGAAAAGGCACGACAACAGGTTTCTACAACATAGAGGTACAGGGTTTTGCAGAGCTCATACCGAGGTGCTAAGTGCGCGACCTGCCTGCTAGGAAGAATGGGGGATCTTGAAGGAGTAAGTCTTAATGCTGAGGTGAGGGAGAAGTCCGGCAGTCCCCTGGCATGGCGTCTGTCTACTGATGTAGTGGCCAGACGGCTAGTCTGATAACGCGCACGCCGGGGGCGGGGGTGTGGTGTTGTAACAGGTACACAGTGACCTGATGCGCCGAGGGGTTGAACCCCATCGTCTCCCCGTGTCGTTCTCATTTTTCATGACGAGCCGGATTGTGCCATTCTGGAGAACAAACGCTAGACGAGGTCAGTCAGCCTGGAAAGGAACTAGGTGTGTTCGTTGGCCGGCGGGTTCTGCGCGACGGCAGAAGGTTAGTCAAACGCAAAAGGACGAGTTCCTTTCTTCGCGGGCCTTCTTGGGTCGTGGTAGTTTTGGTCTACCCACTGTGGTGAAGCTGACAAGCCAGGACTTTAACTAGGACGCCGTCAGTCTTCTGCAACCAGGCATCTGCCGGAACGGGCGGCTCGGAGCAACCCGCCCGTTCTTTGCGTAGGGAGGATGTCCAAGCGCGACTCAGGAAGGAGCCTGCTTTGTAATCTCTGTTGTGCGAAGCTGTCCACACGAACAGGGAATTCTGGAGTTACCGAGTTTAGTCCCAGCAGGTACATCCTGTCTGCTGTGTTCCGCTCCAGCAGTGCGCTACGCAACAGGCCCCTGCGCATACAGCGCGACACGTCAGCATGTGACGGTCAACAGCAAGCTACCGCCACACACACCACTCGCTGGCAGCGACACAGCCGCTGAACACGTGCTGTCCAGTAGCGGTGCGCGCTGCCGGGCCATGGGCAGCCCACGGCTCGACGATACAAATATCTCTCGGAGCGGCCCTAAGGGGACGGACTCAATGCAGCCACGTACGGCAGCTGGCCGCAGGGGCACGGAGCCTGTAACGTAGTGGAATTCTGCAGGATAGGGAGTACAGGCGTGCCCTTTTACCACAGACGACCACGGAAACGAATCAGGTACAAACCCTTGCGCCGCGCAGAGAGGAAGAACGAGAAAGGGTTAAGTGTACCTCCAGCTACCTCCGGGAAGAGACGAAGCGTTTGTTCCGTGAGGACCACTGGTGGTGTCTGCACTGAGACGCTCAGTGTGTAGCTCCCCGGAGGGAGAGTCACTGAGCGTGTTAATGCAGGTGACACGATATCTGAAGGAAAACAATACTCCTGTGAGTAGCTGTTGAACCTACTTCCCCTACTCCAACAGGCCGCGTCGACGCCGGAAACTCCTTATGTTTATCTGATCTTCTCATTGCTCCCTCTACGACAGTATAACAAGTAACGTCCAGGTGGAACGGCCACGGGGACGGCCCTCTGATAGTCCTGTGTCACCGCAGGCAACCTCCGCTTTCCCAGGGAAAACACTGAGGTTTATTTCCCCTTGGGGCAACTCCCGGGAAAAAGCTATGCTTCGCTCATGAGCTCCACCGGCAAGGACTGCGGGCTGACTCTAGCATGCGGTGTCCCTGCGCGGGGCTGTCGAGCGCCGGTGAAGGCCAGACTGCGCAAGGGTGCTTCAGTGTTTTATCTACTGGACCGTCTTGCTAAGGACTTCTGCGTCTAACATAAGTATCTCGCGTCGCCAAGTCTGCAACCTTGCCGATAGTCAGGGGAGGACAGTCAACCGTCTAGCCAGAGCCTTTAAAGCGCCACGAGTGAGATGGAGACCCCCCACACGGCGAAACTTGCACACTGGAACTCTCTGTGTCGCGAGTTATTCAACACCGGTGACGGAGGCCTAGGTTGAGCTGGCTGAGGACTAACGAGGAGGAAAAGCGGTGACAGCCGTGTCCGGGGTTTTCACATTCCTGGTACGAAATCGAGGCACTGGTGGATGCAAGTTTGTTACAGGAGAATGCAATGCTACTGCGCCAGTACAGCGTGTTCGGCGGCGGGGCGGCCCCACTGTGAAAATTCCCAACGTGCCGACAGGTCCAGACGGCAGTCTCATATTTCAGTCGCTTGCTCGCTCGAGCGTTGCCTCGGATTTTCCTTACTCGCTGTGGGAGCTACAGGCCCCAGTTGCCTTGATTCGATTGGCCCCTACTCTGCTGCCTACTTCTGCACACCCGACCTCGCAGTCATCGTCAGTACCGGACGCGAACATGGCAGGGGGGCGGGAACAGCTGATCTTCGTTCTCGGGACGTTGCTGGTTGTGCGGACTGCCTTGTGCTATGCGGAAAAGCACACGGCGCAGTGTGATACGGGGACGCATTTCGCTACAGTTTCGCCTGTGGTGCCCGCGGTGTTGCTTCAGTGCACTCAGCCTTCCCAGGCTCGGATCGCGTCTGGTGACTCGCAATTGTATGAGTACACGGAGGGAGGATGCAGTGCATCAGGACAGACGCCTGAAAAATTGCTAGCGAAGCTAAATGTCACGGGCACCTGGACGCAGAACGAACTGACTATTACCAAGTTCCCGTCTAAGAATGAGAAGCTCTGTCTGCTCTGCAAAGACTCTGAAGTCACGTGTAAAGTAGTCGTGGACATTGCCAAAGATGCCGAGAGCTGCAGTAGGAGCGGCGCCGCGGCCGTGAATCTGAATCTGACGTTGCGGGAGAAGGAAACGGTGTACTTCAAGTGCCCGGCTACGGACGACCTGAGCCCTGCAGCACCAGGGCAGGCCTACAAAGAAGATTGCGGCGAGCTCATCGAGCAGCTGCCTGAGGAACTTGTGAGAAACGACAACAGCACAGCTAAAACTTACTCTCTGACGCTTGCTAAAGCACCACTAACACCGAAGACGTTTTGCTACGCGTGCAGCAAGTCCAGCAAAGGAAGTCGGGAAGTAGAAAAGTGCTTTATCAAAGTCAGAACCCAAACAACGACCCAACCAGGAACCCAGCCACCGAGCGGTCCCTCGACGGAGTCTGGGACAGTGATAGCAGGAGTATCAATGACCGCGGGTTGGGCCATTGCTCTCGCAACCTGCAGGCACCTGTGAGGAAGATTTTTTTTCCTTGAGCTGTACAGCCTTCTGCCACAGCGGCCGCTCGCCTGCCGCCATTCTCGCTGTGGGACTGCCTTCTCCCGGGGCTCCACCCGTCACTTGCATCAAGGAGCGACCATGTGCCGCAACGCATCCTTACTTTACAGCAGTGCAGTTCTGAGAGCTTCTGCCCTCCTCATGGAACACCGGTCAGGCGCATATGGGTACCTACACACGTCAGCTGTTCAGCGAGCGAAGATTCAAAATGCCTTCTCCCTCCGGACAATATCACGCCACCCGAGCGATTATGATAAGAACTCGAAGGACCCCGCTCTCGAGTACTTTGGCCCCAATCATAACACGCACAAACTCAGTCCCGCAGAGTCGAGCAGCTCGGGAAAAGTACGAGGAAAACTCCATATGGATTTTTCAGGCAAAGGCGGTACCACGCGCGTTAGAGCGTCAGTCACATCCAACGGTTCTGCTGCTCTCGCACCAAGGCCAAGCGATGATAGAGAAAATTGCTTTATCAAAACCACGGCGCAAACAGCCCCGTCAGTCTTGTTTAGCGGCGAGTCCTTCCCTCCTTCTTGCGTGGGAGTTGCCCTTTCTCTACCACCGTAGCATACGCGTGGTGTAACGCGGGTACCTCAACTGTGTGCCCTGCCGCCTACCGAGTGCCGTGCGGCGCGCGACCGCGATGGGCCGACTACTGCGCTTCTCTGTCGGTAGCTATGACACGTGCTGTGCCTCCGTGAGAGAATCAGATATAAACTTCGTATGATATTGCGGCTTCCCTTATACCTGGACTCGGACTCCGTCCAAAAGATTCCAGAAAATGGTTTTCGTCGTCACTTTGAGCTACCGAAGACTACTACTATCTTTTGCCCATGACGTGGTAAGGCACCTTGTGTGATGCCTCGTGCTACGGAATGCTGCGCTGACGGCCCGTGCGCCGAACCGCGAGGTGCCGTACTGTGTACTGCGCTCGAATGAGCCGTCTTGTGTGCATCTCGGTCGGCGGTTGTGTTCCTCGGTGAAGCCTTCGTGCACTAAACGGTTACGAATTCCCCGTGCTCCTGGCGCAACGGTTACAGAACAGCGGGACCCGGAACTGGGTCCTAGAAAAGCCTGTGTCCTTTCTTGTTGGTGGCGCGATGGAAGGCGAGTCCGCTTGAGCCGGAGCTCCCTACGCCAACATCTAAGCGCTGTATTGTCGCGTGATAGACGGTGCACAGGTGTTTACGCGCGACGTAACCAGCTAGACTCTGAGTTCCGGGGCGCTGGCATAATCAATCTAGGAGGCCTAACGGTAGCTAGGCAGTCCTGCAGAAGCAACGTTGCCAGTAGTCTGTATCAGCACACCTGCAAACGGGGAGAGCCAAGACAAAGGAGGAGATCAAAATGCTCTGTTGGCCGTTGGATCTCGAGTCAGATAGTCTCTGCTGACCGTCCTGTGTACGACGCCGTATCCGTCGGCAACGTCATTCACCGTTCTGTGCGCATGCGTATCGGCACATGCTCGGTCTGGCGGCGCGGACGGGGACTTGTTTCGGCCGCAGTTTAGCAGAGCAAGATCCTTATTCTGGCCACAGAACACATCCCGTCTCCTGTCTCGGCGACGTGGTGTTCAGTTCGGGCCTCGGGCTGCGACTCCGCCTCAACAGTGCCTTTCCTGTTCCCTGACACGGGCAGTATCACTACGACACACAATCGACTGTTCAGGCTCGTTAGATCTCTCATTGGTTTTTACTGAAATGAAGACTGCACTACAAATGCTGTTTGTCTTGGCATAGCGCGCCCTTGCGGCCTGTCAACCGACCTCCGCCTGTCTTGTAGAAAGGCGAAGAGTCCGCCAACCCGTATCATCGCTACGGTATGCGTCTTTTGGGGCTTCCTTTTCTCGCAGCCAAGCTCGCCGAAATATGGCAGGGGCTATGAGTAGCGGTGGCCGTGCTATAGGGTCCGCCCTCGGCTTTCATGCGCGGCATCCACCTTCTCTTGTTCTTTTCTTATCAGCCAGAAAAGGGCTGGAACCCTTGCTTCTTCGCGAGGTGCGGACGTCTCCTTCATTGCGGGATCTGACCTCACCGAGTGACGCTAACTTTCTTCTTGCCAGAGGTTGTTCTGCCTCGGGGGAGCCGAAGGACGACGTCTCCTCGCAGAGAGCAAAAGAAGCGGTCCGGCTCCAATCTGTGCAAGGAGGAGTCCTGGTCCATGGAGCCGATTGGGAAGCAGCGGCACGACTATGCATGTACAGCCGAATTGCTGAAGCTGTGTGGCTTCGTCTTGGACATTCAAAGGACTGTGCCACGGAAGAACGGCTCGAAGAAACTCTTTTGGAAATCAGATGGTCTCAGGTATGATTGTTGGAGTTTTAGAGAGCGTACTCAGATGGTCAACGTCGACATGGAAAACAACTTGTCTGTTTTTTGTTCCGTCCGGCTACCTGATCTGACAGGTGTCACCTATCTATCTATCTATCT
>NW_027155825.1:32949-49387 GCF_002600585.1 Cystoisospora suis | reverse complement strand
TCTATCTATCTATCTATGCATCCGTGAACGTCGCGGCACGCATTTCCAACTGGTCGGAATGGTACGGGAAGTCGCGATTCCTGTCGAGGGTCTCCGTTAGTAGGTCGGTGGGCGAGCGAGGAGATGAACGGACAGTGAGTTCAACTGTCTCGTACTTCCCGTTTCTTTTTAGCGATTTCCTTTCTAACGATTTACATTGCCGTGCTAAGCAGCATCGTCTCCTAACGCTCGGAAACATCTGGTACAATACCCTGTGCGTGATCAAAGAGCGTAATACACGCCTCAAACCGCGCTGTCTACTGCGTGCATTGTACTCATTATCTTTTCCATTTCGGTAAGGCTGAGTCGTCTCCATACAGCTCGTTAGAACGCCGTGCCACCTTTTCCTTTTCCCGCACCCTTTGTTCTCTCCTGCTTCTTTCATGTCCCCTTTCCCCGTCTTCGTTCTTTCCTTCAGTGAGGTCCCGTCTGCAGACCAAATAAGGTTCGCTTGTCTGTGATGCATTTCTCCACGTCATGCCCGGCGAATACTTCTCTCGGTTTCTTCTGCAGTTTTTCCCAGATCCGGCAATTCTCCCGCTCATTCCAGTCCGGGTGGCGAGCTTTGCTTCTCAGCTTTGTAATGAGAGGCGTGTCCGGTCTATCGTTCGGAAAGCTCTCACCCAGTACGCAGCGCTTCATAAGGAAGAGATCCCGCCGAAGACTACTGCCTTTCTTTGTGACGTCCAGGGAACATTCAACAGTGCTGATCCTTCTTGCCTGCACGCGTCGTCGTCTTCATCTGGCACCGCAGAACGTCTTTCCTCATCTAGCTGTTCTCCTCTCTCTGTTCCGGTCCGTGCCTCGGCGGAAACGGTCTCTTGGACACCTCGCTTGGATTCGCTGGGGAGGCGATCTCAGGTGGCTCTCTCTCCTCCCTCCATCCCTTCTTCCTCGGAAACATGCTCCAGGGGGTTATCCCCGGAGCTCCAGTCTATTTCCCGTCTCTTGGAAGCGTTGAATTTTCGGCTTTCTGTGGTGTTAGCCTCTGACTCTCTTTTCGTCGATTTGCAGCTTTCTCCGCGTCTTACACCTCGTCCGTATGCTTACTTGTCAAGACATGTGGCGAATGCACGGGCCTACCCTTTTCCACCCAACTTGTCACCATTTCCGTCACCCGCTAACAGTCTTTCTCTCAGGAGTGCAGGTCACTCCAACACATCAGGAACGGTTCCGCTCTGTCCGGAAACAGTCGAGAAAAGCTCTCTCGTAGTCTCCTCAGTTTCGCTGTCAACAGGTAACAGAGAAAGTGAAGGCAGCTTCGAAGCACACGAAAGTGCATATGACCATAGCGAGCTTCCAGATTCTTCGAGGGCGGCGCCTACTTCGCCGTCTACTCCTTTCCTTACTTGCTCCTCTTCTCTTCCCTCAGCTTCAGTATCCTCGTCGACCGGCTCTCGTTCGTGTTCAGCCCGACCATCAGCGCCGTCACTTCCTGGCTCTCCCTATCTATCCACGCCGTCTTGTTCTCCAGTTATTCGTGAACTGTTGAATCAAGACTTCACAGGCTTCACATCTACCTGTAGAGCGGATCCTGATGTTTCGCCTGAGTGGTCTCTCGCTCGTGTCACACAAGATGTGAGATCTGAGGAGAAAAGAAGACAGTGGGAGGGTCAGGTCAGTACCGACTGCGCAGAGGAACAAGGGGATGAGTCTCCGGCTAAATCAGGAAGGAGGAGAGTCGTTTATGTGGGGTCACTCTATGGCACGGCTGAGCATGTGCCGGTGGAGACCGAGAAGTTTACACAAAGGCATCCGGACGTAGAGTTTGCATCCAGGTCGCATGACCAACCGAAACTCCCTCAATGGAAGCTTAGCGCGTTTGAAAGCCTTCTTCAAACGCTGCGAAAGGCAGAGAGACAGAGCATGAGGGCACGTTTAGCTGCTGCAGAAAGACAAGATTCTGTTGGAATCAACAGCGGGAAGCTCAACGAGAAACCACAGGGGAACACGTTTCTGTCCTTGCGCCGTTTGTCGCGTACAGCGGGTGATCAGCCACACCCCCCGTCCTCGCCTACAGAGTCGGTAGCTGCGCTGGAGTCTCTCGGAGCTTCTGGACCGTCTTTCTCGTCCTTTTCTAGATCTCCTGAACTACGGCTGTGCTCTCCAGCTTCAGCTCCCCTTCAGACGGCAGGGGCGCCTTCTTCAGCTCTTCTGCATTCTCATCCAGCTGCCAGTCCACGGCTAAGTAATGACAGTAGTCCGCTTTTGCTTGGTTCCCCTGTCTCCGCTTCGACTGCTTCTTCTTCTCCCCCACACAGCGGGTTGACGCTACCTGTTGAAGTCGAGCTTCTTCGACTGCGCCAGCTCTACTGTGGCAGACACGTGACTGCCGCGCATGCTGCAGGCTTCCTCCCTCCTGCTGCTCTCACTTCCTCTGCCGGTTTAGCTGAGGCGTACGAAGCAGATGACGCCACAGCCGCTGCGGTTGCTCTTGCTAGCGGAGTGCGTAGGGCGTGGAAGAGAGAAGCTGACGTTGTTGTAAGTTCAAAGAGCGGGGGCGTTGTCTTGCCATGTGGATGCAATGCTGTCTCGTCTTATGCTGTCCCATCATATATCTGCGTGTGCCCGTTCAGTAATCTCAGGAAGCGGGAAGTCGGTCGCATCATGTATACCCCGACATTCCCTGTATCAGTATGCGGCTTTTTGGTGAAGTTTTTCGGTTCCGGCACCAGGAGTCATGTTTGCATAGATCTCCGTGAGCTACTTTCGGGTTTGGCTTCGGGTCACAGCTCTAAAGACACGCTTTGCGGATTGCATTTCCCTTCGGCTATAGTTCTCTCTATATCAATGACAGGTCCACTCTTTGGAGGCATCATCGCTCTTTTTCTCTGCAACCACTTGTGGCGTAGGTTTGGGATCCTTTTTGTGGTGACGGAGGCCTTTTACTCGAGGTGGCCCTGCTGTTGAAGGAAGACCTGGCTGTGTGCCCCTTGGGTCTTGTTCCATCTCCTCTCTCTCTTCTGTGCTCCCGGGCTACTGGACGAGTGGACGGTTCAGCAACGCCAGGAGTGGCATTGACACACTGCCAAAAAGGGGAAGGAGCTAACGCGGAGAGAAAAGGGTTCCCGCTCGCCGAAGTTCCTCAAGAGTCACAAGCTGGGGTCCGATCAAGTTCGTCGGAAGGCGGGGGCCTCTGTTCTCCTGCGACCCAGGGGAGTGTCTGCCAAGAGGCCCATTATCTTCTGTCTCCTGAGAGCGCAAGCAACTGCAGCGATTTTTCCATTGCTGGTTGTGCGCCTGCTTCCTCTTCGCTAGCGTCCTCTTCGTCCCCTTTGCGAAAGGGAATAGTCACTTTAGTCGGCTCGGACGAGCGCGCACTGCTTTTACAGGCAGCAAGGAACAGAATACGTAGTTTTCACTACTTCTACTGCGGCGGAGCGCCTCCAGAGGACTGGCACACCGATTACAGGAATCAGCCCCTCGCTGCCATTTCTCGCACCCTACCACCCTCTAGTAACGCCCGAGAGCTCGGATCTTTGACTCAAGGGCAAGATACAGAGGACCAAAGAGAGGGGGAAGATGAAGCACGATCATCGAGTGAATGGGAAGAAAGAAAAATGAGAGCGAAGTTGTATGTTCCCGACGAGACAACAGAATGGGGCAGCAAGTGAGGTGAATTCCTCATTCTTCAGACCGACAGGCTTCAAACAGCCTCGGTAGTTCTCATTTCAAAGGAGATGCAGCCGTAGACGATACCTGAGAGCGGGAACCGGCTTTCCCATCTTTAGATGCGAGCCCGTAAAGTAGTTAGGTGATTAAACTCGTGTGTACTCGGTAAACGGAGTGGCGTCCGGGATTTGCTACCCTTTCCATAAACTGTTGTGATGGTCTCGTTAGCCGGCCTACGTTCGAGCGATTCCACTTGTCGTGGGTGCCTTTGAGCTCCTAAGCGTGCTGTCGAGTTTGGATTTCCCTGTCAGCAGACAGAGAGCGTAGCAGTGTACTTTCAGATATCTCCGACAGCTATGTAGAGAATACCATCGTGTCCGTTCTCATTTCTTTTGCTACTGTACCTACTCCCGCTGCATGCCTACAGATGCGTCCCGCCCGCAGCTTTGGTCTCTAAATGCAGTCGCATCTCGTGTTCCACTCATCCGTCGCACGCCAATTACTTCGATTCCCCCTTGTGAAGACAGTAAATCGAGGCATTTCAGCAGCCAGTAGTCTGCGTCGTACTTACGCCCCTCAGACAGGGCACTGGAAAACGTTTTCTAAGAAGAGGAGACTTGACTACTCCAGTGTTGACTTGTCGCTGTGATCGACCATAGCAGGTTGCACTCTCTGTCAAAGCACGTCATGTGTTAGTTGCAGCCAATCGAGTAGACGCCATTACTTGATGAGGCCTCGTGGCACTTCACTGCCGGCAAATAGGTGTACCTTCGCTTCGCGCTTGATACTGCGTTCATCAGCTCTACACTGTTTGACGCAACTGCTCTTCAATTTTGATCTTCTTTGTTCCCAGAGCTTTACCCTTTCGAATATCGTTGTTGAACGCACCCTTCTATCAGGTTGCGCCTTTTCTGAAGGGAGCATTTGTCCTCACTCGCATGCCTGGGCGCAGAGAGGGAGAGGTGAGTTCAGATAGTCTTGACAGGTTATAGACGTACCCCAGAATCAGTTGGAGATAGGCTTGTATGTTAAGCGTCGGACAGGAAGAGAAGCTGCAGTGTTATTGACAGGTAGTGTCCGGTGCAGCGGCATGCCTGGGGAGGGCATCGCACAGTAGGCGGCTAAGCCCTCTCTGCACAACCGAAGTGCGAGACTTCTCTAGAAGGCGTGCTGGATATTTCCACTCCCGAATTCAAGCTATCCAGCCTTAACGCAGATACTTGATGCGTTCGTATTGTGGGGTCTCCACAGTTGTTCTTGTCAAGGTGGCTGTGAAAGCTGGACTTGAGTCCCCGGTGACGCACAAGAACATGTCGTCTCAGTATAGCAGCTCCCGGTTTTTCTCTTAGCTGCCGGTTCTAGCTGGAAGCTACGTGACAAAACAAAGGAAACGCGAAATTTGCTATGCGAGGCCCCTGCTGTAAGAAAAGGCACTCTTGTGTGTGGCTCCGCTTCCGCGATCCAGTTCATTGGTTCCGCCCACAAGAAGGCAATCCTTCTATATGAGCGCTTCGGCCACCTCATTGCCTCCCGAGCAGACTGGAGAGCTGTCTACGTGCTGACGAGGGTGAGTTCGTGGTCAGGGTCTGGTTTCAGAAAAAAGTCGCTCCGTTGCCAACTTCTCACGGGAAAATAGCGGCCAGTTTGCGCCGAGCCTGTGCCAATTAGGAGGGTGTGTGGCCGTACGATATCTGAGTCATCAGGCACCACTGCCACCCGCAGTTCGCGCAAAACCTAAAGCGTGCGCCGGGGGTCACTCGATTTTGTGTAGTCAGCTGCAGTGAAACTGCTCTCCCGATGCCAGGATTGCCTTCTGAAACAGAGCAACTGACCCAGAGTGTCAGCCTCCTTTGGTCTTGATGCATTACGGCGAACTCCGACATCGTGAGTCATGAATGGGGGGGGAGGGCGCAAAACACTAGTCTGAGTGTCTGACTGCAGGTATGGGCGGGTGCCTGTTCTGCGGCTTTTCTCCGCGCACAGCCCGCCCCCTCCCTCGAAATGGGCGCAGCTGGCGCCGTTTGCCCCAGGGCGATCTCCTACCGGACACGGGTGACTGAGTCTGGACCAAAAGGCCCGAGAAGGAAAGGCGAAGTAGCCCTACGGGTGTCCGAATTGGTTTGCTCTCAGGGGTCTGCCTTTCAGCATTACTCGCGTTTGGAATGGGAAGAAGTGCTGAAATGGAAGGACGTCAGCGATCAGCCTCTGAAGCTTCTTAGGTAAGAGTAACTTGTTCCATCGTAGTCGTGGGTTACCTACAAACCAGTTATGGTTGAAAAAACCTGCTGTTACCCCATAGGTGGGTAGAGGCAGAACACATGCGGCTAACGCCTCTACCGACTAACTTGTACAGCCGACTCATCTCAGAAGCCGAAGTGAGACTACTCTGCGTAGTGCTTACCGGCCAGCTTCTTCGCGAACTCCAAACTAACTTCAGCACTGATGCCCCACGTAGGGGCAACATCTCACCGACCGAAACTCTACTAGAACCCTCTCATTGGCCTCCAGTCAGCTAGGCAAGAAACTGCTCAAAAGCGTTTCCGAGGTCAAAGCAGGAATGGAAGACGCTGTTGCATTCAGGTGATACATACGACAGACTTCCCTTTGTGAGGTTGTACCATCGAGATGGGTGTGAGGATCTGGGTCCGGTGCTTCTCTCGTGTGAGCTTTCTGCGCTTAGGTGGACTGGGAGAAAACGAGCCCTCTACGCATCTACAACCGCAGCAGACCGCGAAAAAGCTCTTACTCAAATCGACCTACGGTTGGACGGATGCGACGAATGAGCGCATGCGTGGAAATGTACAAGCCGAAGTCTCCTCCACCGCGTTTGTCTGACCGTACTATCTACCAACGTAGTTTCAGTTTCCCGTTCCGCAATGAACTGTCTCTGATTGATGCACAGAACAGGCGAATAAACCTACTTGACGTTCCCCCACGCGACTATACAGTCCAAACGTCGCAGATCAGACTTCGTGACTGTGGCTTGCAAAATCATTCATAAGCAAGCAAGGCGAACACAGTCTGATGTTCCAAGTCCGGTGATGACGAGCCAGCCGGCGCCAGCGCCCTCACACACTCAGACGTACAGCGAAGTGAGGCATAGAATGAGCCTAAGGAAAAAAACGTGCATGAGTAGATGAACATGCGCCTGTTCCGATTCGTAGCACTTGAGAGAGTGAGCTACAACGATGCGTCACACTTCAATGCTACGACAGACGACTCCCACTCCGCCCCAACAAAACAGAACACACAACAAAGGAGCACGACCTCTTAGCCAAGCCATTGTGCACTATGTAACAGGACCTGTCGCATCTAAACCCGCCGGGGCGCCCAAGTCACACTGACCGCATCAGCTGTGGAGGCCGGCCACTCTCCTCCGCCCCGCTCAAAAAACGAGGCACGCACTGGGGCAAAACGCACGAAGTTGTCTTCGCACACAAGTGACGCTACGTGCTGGTGCGTTCCTCCGGCAACCTCACCTCTATCTGCTGGGACACGTTCACGCCCTTCAGCGACAAGAATTGTACCCGAACAAACACCAGACCACACGGATGCCTTACAGCAACGCGCCGTGGGTTCCTGCATCTGATCAAATAAGCATCCCAGACTTTCCCGATCACCAACCGTACTTTCCATCACGAGAACCTACTCTACAACCCGTTGCCTTCCCTGTGTAAACAGATTCCTTTCTCCCTATGCCTTCCCTATGCATGCCTCCGAGTCTATAGGCGGTAGCTGATGCCCATCTGGATCCAAACACTGCCTCTGCCGCAACTCCGACCACCCGGACGGACAGGCACCTCTGATCACCCTCGCGTTTCAAAGGCAGGAGCTACTTTCAAAAAAGACAACGCAGCCTCCCCACTATCGATGCTGTACGCCTGCAGCTATGCGACAGGCTGCGATACTTGGCCGGCAGCCTGGGGCAGCCACCGGGAACCCTGCAGCGACAAGAAACCAGGAGAGGAATCAACTCTTTCTGCCTGTGAGGCGGCAGACGCCCCCTGCGGACTCTGGAAAGTCTGCTGCACCGTTGTTGCAGGCTGCGCTTGTGACTTCAACACCGGATACTGCTGAGCAGGCATCACTGGTTGTGACTGGGCCTGCAGTGCCAGTGCATCCTGCGGATACAACGGCTGTACAGGCTGTTGTTGCTGTTGGACAGCTAGCGTCCGCCCCTCTGTGTACTGAAATCCGGCCAGTGGGCCGTCTTGCGACACCCAGAAAGACGATGCTGAAGGTGCAACCATGTACGGCTCGGCGACCGGTTGCCCGTTCTGGTTCGCAGTTTCACCAGGTGTGGCTACCTTCTCCTTATGATTGAAGACAGTCGGAGACGTCAGCTGCGTCTGCAGGGGTGTATCTTGATTTTGCTGAAGGTGACGAAGCAGCAGCTGTTCGCGGAGCTTCAACTGCTCGAGCGAGCGCCTCTGCGCCACTGGATCAGCCGCTACGTAGAGGCCCGCTGTAGACTGACCGCGAGAGGCACCCGTCGCCACGGAACCGTTAAGCGTTGGCGGTGCTAGCCATGTGTTCAGAATAGTCGTGGGGTGCGACCCATAGCGCTTCATGGCCTGCAGACGCTGCTCGAGTAAGAACTCTCCTTTTGCTTGTTGCACTTCAAGTCTAGCCTCTCGCTCTGCCAAAAGCAGTCGCTGTCGCCGTAACTGCTCAAGCTGCACAGCCTGCACTTGGCGAAGCTGTTCGATTTGGGCCGATTGTCGCAGTTGTTGAGCCATTTCTCGCAGACGGCGTTCTTCCTCGCGCTGCTGCGCCGCCGGAGCTTGAGCGGGGTGGGGGTGCGAACTCAGCCGGGCTACCACCTCCCGCGCCACCTGCTCCGCGAGCAGTCGTTCTTTCGCCTCTACTGTCTCCCCTTCTTGAGTGCTTTGTTCCGGAGTTCCCGAAGTGCCAGCTTCCGGTTGCGTCGTCTGCGCCGCTTCCATCGACTGCGTTGGTTCCACCGACTGCGTTGGTTCCACCGACTGGGTCGGTTGCATCATCTGTGACGGTTGCATCATCTGTGACGGTTGCATCATCTGTGACGGTTTCATCGTCTGTGACGGTTGCATCATCTGTGACGGTTGCTCTTGCTCGGGCGCTCGCGTGCCAACACCTACTCCGTCCTGCGACGCCGCCTGCTCGCCTTTAGAAGACATTGCATCTACAGGGAAGGGGAAAGCAGAGCCTGGCTCCTCAGGAGAAACAAGAAGAATAGCCGGGGGTGGCTCGGTACCTTCGCACTGCTGTAACCCACGATCGACTGTCGTGGTGCGGATGCTGCAGTAGTCGGATCGGTCGTAGCTGACGTACAAAGAATCAGCAGCGGCATCCGTCAGTTCGAAATCTGCAGCTGAGGACTGACGCTGTTGCCCAGCAGGAGAGCTGTCTGACGGCGGCGACGCGGCTACGTTTTTGAACATCTGTCCAAGCGCCATCTTCCGGGCTCCCGCCGGGTCGTCGAAGTATTTGTCTATCACGACGCTGCAAGTAAAACCAGAAAGGAACAGTGGCCAGAGGAGAAAGCGCGTTGAGGTCACCCGCCTCCGAGGCATCACAGTAGCCCCCCCTGAACAGGGCAAACTGGTTCATGCCCTACACTGAGACGTCTACAACATCCTGAGGCTACTCGCCCAAACATCCCAACAGCAGGCAGTCCCGAGGCACACAGAGCCTTCCCGTTTTTTTTTTTCACTTGTTTCACCAGAGCTGCTTACCGTTCATTTTCAGCCTTCTGTTCCATTTCGCATCTTTGCATTATCATAGGCCCAATCTGAGGTGCGTGCGGCAGAAATTGAACTGGAACATCATCGAAAGATGCGCCGCCGGGCACTGCTGACTCTTCTTCGACCTGAAGGCCGTCTCCCCTTTGACCGTTCCCTGCAGGCTCTAACTGGCCACAGGGTGCAGTCGGTTGTCCTTCCGGGGTTTGTGTCCCCGGCAAACCAGAACCAACAGGAAGGACATTCCCCGGCCCGGAGCTTGGTGGTATTCCAGGAGGTAGCTGTGAGGGTCCTGGGACGAGGCTGTCGACGCTTCCGGTCGTTTCTGTCTGAGCCTCCAGCTGAAGCAGAGACATCCCCCAGTCGTCCTCCAATGTGAAAATCGGGGAATCGAAGTTAGACGCTATGCGACCGCTGTTTCGCCACATCGTGCCACTTCGTCTCAGTTGAGGCAATGACTGCTGGTTTGTACGGACAGCCGCTGTCTCACCCACCCGCTGTCGCTGTGGTTTCTGTCCCGCGGGGTTACCGGACTGCGTCTGACCCTCTAGCTCCCGAGGCCGGGATCCGGATGAAGACAGGGGGGGGCCCTCAAACGGATGCGAAGACGACTGAGGACGTGTCGCAGGCCAACCGAGCGACGGTGACTCGCGAATTTCAACTGGATACTTCGTTATTGGAGAGACGCCTCCAAGTTCACAACGGGCCGTGGAAGAAAAAGCAGCCTCCTCCGACTGCGCACTTGAAGCAGGGGTGGCAGATTCGTTTCCGGATTGCTGGTGCTGACTGATAATCTGAGCGAAGACACAGATTGAAAGTGTGTCAAGGCGAGAATGGAGGAGCGCTGCGGGACCTAAGCGACCTCCTCCCCCCCCCTCCCCGGATTCTTGAACAAGGGAACACAGGGCTCTTGACCAACAGCTTGACCGAATACCAGTCCAAAACCATCACACGAGAAACTCAATCGTAATGAAGCTTAATATACAGGTGATACGTTGGAGTGCGTACAGAGATTATTCCGGGAAGGTGCCCGACAGGCGGCTAGGACATTCGGAACTCTCGACGCCGCGCTAACGGACGAGAAGAGCGAGACACAGAACTGCGAAGCGTTGTGACGAAGTAGCCCGTCAATCGCCAGCCGCAGCCACACACATTTGGCAAAAGTAAGTGTAATCTTCGCCGGACTGGCAACAGGGAGTGACCTACCTTCACGGCGATGCGTTTTCGGTGCTTCTTATTGACAAGCCGTCTCAGATAATCTTTCAAGATTGCGGGACACCGCAGGAACCGTTCTGAGGCCAGGCGTGCAAGCTGCGAGAAACAAGCAAGACCGAAACAGCACAAGCGCCCCTGCAGAAACTTTTTCGTGGTCCCCGGCAACAGACCGGGAAGCAAAGAGACGGCCCGGCGCCACAACCAGAACCCAAGCAGCGTGAATCCACTACGCTCCTCACTCCTCACAGCAAAACAGTTACGTCTACAATGCTCTGAATTCCGCCGCTCCCACATCACGGATGACTGCGCGGTCAAAGAAGACGAGCACCCTGTCTAGTGACTGGGTGTGCTGATGCTCATCACCCGCCCGAGAGCCCAAAAGCAAAGTTCAGCATGGCAAAAGCAGGCACGCCATCAACCCTTTTAACAGCCTGGTCTGTTCTGCTGGACGTACCTGCTCCCGAATGAAGCAGAAGTTCCGCGAGCCAATTTGTGAAGCAACCCTGATGGGACCAAGAAAAAAACACATCCGGACAATCCCCTACATAACGAGAGACAGCGAGACGCTCAAAGAATGTAACGAACATGTCCCAAGTTTGCGATTCCAGCTGTCATGCCGGCATGACGCAGCTCTGCCCGTCACGCCTTTCAACTCTGCTATAGCATTTTCGGTTACGAATATGTGGCCGTACTCCACGCGACATCAAGTGTTTGTTGCTAGCGAAGCATCAGTGAGTTCAGCGCAGACAAGGAGACACCATGGAGACACCCGCTGGACACTCACTTCATCTCCCTGCTAAAAGAAGTGTCCGTGCACTCACTCAGTAAAGTAGTCTCCAAAGCTTGTGGCACTGCGGTGAAACTTGCTGGAGCTAAGCCATTTGAGGCGGGCGGCAAATGCTTCTGGTGCCATGGAGTCGCCAATGCTCTGTTCTGTTTCTGTCAGGAACGCACAAACGTGTCGTTCTAGCTCATCAGGTGTCCGCTTCGACCCCTGAAAAGATCAAGCAACAGACTCTCAGCAATCAGCGCGTTGAAGAACATCAAAACCCCAACACGAGAAAACACCAGCGCCGACGCAGATACCTGAGAAGACTCCAGAGCGTCTTGTGGCGGCTTGCTTATCAACTACAAAAAGAACACACGTCCGGTACGGTGGCGAGAGAGTGCCCAGCAAGGCCCAGAGCCCAGATTTCGTTCCTGCTCTTTAGTACACAGCTCTTCGAAGTGAGTACCCCCGGCCAGCAATACCAGAGTGCGACAAGCAATCCGCTGACGTCGACATGACAGAACACCGTCGACTGTACCCAGCCGCTGAAGTGGAACGTCAGACTCATACGAACAATCCTTGACACCTTCCATGGTTGACGTCATGAGCGCATCACCGCAGAGCCTCGTCCCGCCGAACTGCAAGCTACTGCACCTTCCACAGTGTAGGGAGAGCTGCTCACGTACCTGCACCACTGTCGCGAGTGCCATCACCGGTGAAACTTCTCTGACGCTAGCAGACGCCACGTAGCCGTCCATCCAGTGGGTGCGAATCGTGTCGAAGAACGGAGTACTGATCACTTCACCGATCAGCGAATAGATCACCGTTTCCATCATATCTGGCGGGTCGCTGACGAACAGCGACACGTAGGCGTTTGTTGTGTCCTCTGCGATTGGATTGGGAATCCGGATCTCCAGGTCTTTCGGTAGCTTCAGGATCTGCACGATGACACCCACACGGGGGCAAACACAGCTTGAGCGAATGCTGCAATACTCGCACGACTTCAGTCCGCACACACATACAGAATTCGTACCAGAACACTGACTGACGTCCTACGCACATCACGCAGAGCCAAGGTACCATATATATATATATAGTACAGCTATATAAACATAAACACATATAAGCAAGTATACACGCTAGCACACATACACGCGGACATACATGCAGAAGCATACACAGACATACAGGCATAAATGCACATACAGACATACATATATAGATATGCACAAACATACAGACATACACGGACGCATGCCTGAAACATACGTGCTGGAAATCTGGGTGAGCTCCTCACGCCCTGCACACCACAAACCGGGAGACTTGTCTCAGAGAGTAGATGAGAGCATTTGACACGCATACCTGAGTCCCCGCACTCTTTGCGAATGGTAACGGCTCCTGCGACATAGCGGCGCGGAATTCCTCTGCGAGCTTGCGTGCATCTTCATTTGAGATGTCACCCATGATGAAAACGTCTAATGAATTCTTGCCCAACACCTTTGTGACGAACTCTTGGTATTCCTGGAACATATCAGGATTCGAACTGCCTGCTTGGGCTTGATCTGACGGGGTGTTTCCTGTGGCTACCGCTGACACCTCTGCGTTAGCGGCCTGACGAAGGTCAAGCTGGGAGAAACGATTTCGTCTCACAAAACTCAACGCGACATCCATCGCCAGCTCGAAGGGAGTCATCGAAGAGAAGTCCGAGAGCTCCTCACGCAGCTGCGTCAAAAGCAAACATCAGACAGAAAGTAATCACGCCACGTCTAGGTCCCGCTACAGGCGTGCAGGACTTCCGTCTCTCGAAGGGCCACACCTTACACGATAATTGCACTGACACCACTGTTACGAACTACAGCACGCTACAGTAAGCGCAGGGAAGTGCCTCCGTTTGCTCCGAACGCTAAATCCTGAGACACCAGGTGAGACTGTGTCTATCTGCCGTGGTTGAGATCCTAAGGAGCCACATTTCAAATGCCACCGCAGCTGAAGAAATTTCAATCCCTCGCACGACCGGCCCACAGATGCGAATTCTTACGTCGGTGTTGATAAGGCCGGTATTTTACCTTAAACAGCAGACTTAACCCGCTGATGACGAGGCCATCCTGCCTTGCAGCACTACTCTCTCATGCTGGCTTCATAATATTTCATCACACAAATGCTTGCCGTGAAACACACTGCCAATGGCTGCAAAACAACGGTGTACGTGAATTGAAGCGATGGAGAATTTGCAGAAAATGACTTACACTGGTGAAAATCCGGGTGAAATTTTCCTTCGTCGTTTGCGACTTGACATTTTGTAGGACTTGAGTAAGGCGCCGGAGAACATCGCCAAACAACTCCGTGAAAGCCTAACCAGGACAAGACATAACAACAGGGGACACGAACGCCCTTTCTCATTCAACTGCTCTCTCTCTACTAAACTTTTTAACCCACAGCAGACAAACACCGCGAGACGGGATGAACGAGAAAGATGCTGGAGACACACCGCTACACTAAATTATCGCTTTACAGGAACCCTAATCACGTCAGCTGTCGCCATGTAATGTGTGTTATAGGACAATGACACACCACGGAGAAGACATGCTGTCAATACTCGTGGCCTTGCATGAACAGCAGCTTGCCAGACCCTTTTCGTTAAGCACAAGCTTTGATCAAGTCTTCGCAAAGTCTGCCGCCCTACCTGCAATTCCATCACGAGAGCCCCATTGGTGAAAGACAAGAGAAGCTCGACTCCGCAACCATGGAAACTTGCCATCTGGGTTCTCGCCTCTTCACCCGCCAGCGTGGTGTAGATCTTGCCAAAGAGTGTATTACGACTAGTAGCGTCATCAGCGGATATTCGCAGTTTGATATACCCTCTCACTATGGGCTTATTGAAAGGAGCTGCATTTTTCCACAGCACCGTGAAACTGTCCTGTGCTACGAGCACACAGGGCGGCCCTGACGCTTCTTCTCGCTTCCTTTCCCTCTTCTCCTCTTCTTCTGCCCGGGCCTCCTCAGGCGAGAGCCGCGCGAGTCTCAGCTGCTCCACTTCCGACTCTTCGTCTCCGTCTTTGAAAGGAAATTGTATAGGTGACATGGACTGGCAGACGTCTGGCACTGGGTGTGGAACAACAACTGGGGCCTCCTGCAGATGACAATTGAGCACTGGGGGTACTTTAAAATCCGAAATCGGCGAAACAACAGCAGCTGTTGCAGCTGACGCTTGAGATTGCTCTCCGGTAGACGAGTCGCCACTTGGGCTGCCAGCTGGTGTAGTCAGGTCCGCGGCAGGGAGCGTACCGAGGCTGTACTGTACCTCGTACGGGTGGTACTGATGCACATTTGCACCATCCTTCTTCAAATCATCGGGGGACACCACGACGAACGCCCGTGCTCTACTAGGCTCGAAGGCTGCCAGCTCTTCAGAAATGACAGCAGAAAGGTCAGGGCCCTCTGGCAGTTGAACATAAGCTCCAGCCGTCAACACCAGATCAACCCGGTCCCGGAACATCGCCAAGTTTTCCGCCGCAGTCACCACCGAGCTTACTGCACCATCGGGATCTCTGTACTTCCACGATCTGTTGGACACTTGGCCGAACTGCTGGAAAAATTGAGAGACAAAGGTGCTGTCGACTGAGCTCTTTAACTGACTCACGTACGCGAGCGACGTCGATATGACTTGGTCGTGGTGGAGTTGACCCTGATCTGTCAGCTCGAAAAGGAGCCCTGTGAAAGCCTTCTGACTGGTTGTGTAGTCAACATACTCCGCATTAGAAATCCAGCCTAGAAATCGGCATACGAAACGAACACAGCGCAACTCAGCGGTTCCTAGGGCGCAGACCTCAAGACTCAGTTCCCACGCACGGTTCTGATTACCACAGGCGCTGGCCGTTCACACACAGGGGCGGACCCGTCACCCAGGGACGTTGAAGAAAATACATTCATGTGCATTCTAGAAAGGGAAGAGAAAAGCCGCACCAGCATCAAGGCACAAAATCGTAGGGATATCTACCAAGCCTCAACCCTGCAGCCTCGCTGTTAACTGAATGGACTAGCCGTGCAGAAGACCACCCTCCACCAAACGACATTCAGATAACGTCAGCTGGATCCCGCGACCGCGAAAGGGTTGATTCAGGGAACGGAAAGCCGGCGCCGTACCTCTGAGTTTCAGCGTAGTGATCAAGGAATCCTTCCCGGGATATTCTAACAGGTACTCGAGAATCGCCGTGGGCTGAAACTGAGCATCGTACTCGCGCACGCGCCATCCTGCGCGCCTCTCCCAGACGAGCAACAGCCGATTGCCCCACCCATGCTGGCGGGCGACGCGGAATAGCGAGCCTGTACAATAAACAGAGAGGTAACGCCAAACGCGCTGGAAGACGACGACCAGAGGAATGTCGAAGTGCTACTATGCGTTATCTCGCATGAACCACTGTAAAGCATGAAGAAAACACATTACACAATCGTACTCCCTAACCCACGGAGAAATCTGCCCCCACTGTAAGGCTGTAGACACTATTACACCGCGAGAATGAAAAGCAAATGCCAGCGTAGTAAGGACGTCAACACCAGATTGGAATTGATGGCGCTGTCGAGCAGCCCAACAGCCCTGTCGTGACAAAACTTGAGAACAACCGGCACAGACGCGCACACGTCCACATACCTCCGTTTCCCGGTGCCCCGTGATCGTGTCCTCCTGGCTGCGAAGCTGTTGTCTGCCCTGTTGCTGTAGAGTCCGCTGATGTAACCTTCCCTGATGTGGACTCCGACGTAGCAGCCTCTCCTTTTGCAGTGATTCCGGTTCCAGGCTTTGATTCCCCATTGACTGGTTCCGACTCTCCACCAGCCGGCTTTGACCCATTAGCAGCAGGGGGCTTCGACTCGTCCGCAGCAGGCGTTGTCTCGTCACCAGCAACAGGCTGTTCACGTGTCTCTCCGCCAGCAGCCTGTTCAGGTGTCTCGCCACCAGCAGGAGGCTGTTGAGATGTCTCACCACCACCTGCAGGCTGTTGAGGTGCCTCTCCAGCAGGAGGCTGTTGAGATGTCTCCCCAACCGCAGGAGGCTGTTGAGGTGTCTCTCCACCAGCAGCAGGAG
>NW_027155825.1:27474-32625 GCF_002600585.1 Cystoisospora suis | reverse complement strand
GCTGTTGGGGTGTCTCTCCACCACTAGCAGGCTGTTGAGGTGTCTTTGCAGCTGGGGACTGCTGAGGTGCACCTCCAGTTAAAGGCTCTCCCGCTGAAGGCCCTTCGCGCCAAGGCGAGCTTCTGAGCTGCGCAAAAGAGGACGGAGTGCCATCCTCAATGCCACTATGCAAACGAATTTGCCGGAAGATCGCAGGTTGCATTCCCGGTCCTGATGCGGGAAAATACTGTGGCCCACCTGGTAGCCCTCCCCAGTTGTGAGTCTGAACTGGCCTTGCCCCGTCGAACCCTGCGGCGTTGTCTCCATTTTTTTCACCGCTGATATGCTTCGACAGAATACCTGCTACAAGCGTCTCGATCTCATGCGTAGAGTAAGTCGAGGAGATTCCGCCTTCTGCTCCCTCGGTCCGGCATGGAGCTGTCCCTGCTGGCAGAGATGAAGCAGGTGGAGCTTCGCAAGGCGCCGCTTCCTTACTAAACGGTGAGGCGGCGGTGCGGCGTCCCATGCTGCGAGACAATTACAACGAAAAACAAAACAACGCAGACGAAGACAGACAAAGATGTTGGCCAGCCCGGGGCGACAACACTGCTCGGATTCAAAAACAAACATCGCAGAAGCTCCGTAGGAGTTCCTAGCTGATACACACACGCTACACTCCCCAAAAACGTACCCCAACCCTCCAGCAGTCGAACGCTGAGGTGTGTTACCTATCCGCGCTCCCGCACTGCCGTGAGATGAAGCCGCGAAAGGAGGTGACGATCCTACGACCAGCGCACCAGCCCTCGAAGAAATAAGGTGTATCCGAAAACAAAAACTGATCTCGCCACCACGGACCGGCTGACCCGTTGCCGTTCACCACTATGGAGACAGGCCCCCCCGCAACGTCCCTCAACTTATGGAATACATTTACTCACAACGCTGTATCCAAATAACCGTCCTCCCACAGCTCACTCCCTGTGAAGCGGTATGATGAAGCGGTGCCCGTTGCGATTCTGCAATCGAGAACCAGCTATGATACGCCATAATAGGCGTAGGTTTGAGCTGCAGAAGCTGGTATGAATGAAACCACACAAATCGTTTTTTACTCATGGGAGAGCTTCTCAGGACGTCAGGGAGAGCATTCGTCATGAAGTCCGGAGCACGTACCGAACGGCAATCGTCATGTTATCAGGTCTATAGCACTTCTCGTGGAACTCGCGGAGTGCTTTGAGTACATCTAATCCCTCCTGCTTTGGTTTTGTACACAAGGTCTCGAAATCCCCTGTCCCAAATTTCCGCGCTACATCCGGCTTATAAAAGGATGATGACGACGCTTGGTCGGAACCAGCAACTAGTGGAGCAGGAGGGACGTCCCGGGCAGTAACAGCCATCGCAACTTCAAGCAACACTCGAGCAACATCAGGTCGATTTTTCTCATGTTCAAACTGCACCGCCATGACCTGCGAAAAAAAACAAAACCCGATGGGACCACATCACTAGCATCGAAACTACCAAGTCTATACGGACAGCACTGATGCACCCCAGGTGGCCAGTGCGCAGATGGTGTCAGTGCGCGACTAGCCTGCCAACTACTCATTCAGATCCTGCATCCTTTACAGCCACTATCTCTAAGCAAAGGTCTTTCGTCACACTGGAACAGTGCCGGAGACGTCATCCACATCCCATACAACTGATCATACGAACAGGATGACCGGCGTATCGCACACACGGAAAATGACCAGAAAAGTTGCGCGCGATCTCAGCCTACTGAGATGGGTGGCAAAAAGGGTTGCATGCAACAGTGAGCATTCGCAGACGGGAAAGTACCCCTTCACTCTGTTGTGAAAAGTTATGTGCCAGGTATCTACACATCACTTGGGCACTGCACCTACCAGATGAAATTATACACAGTGGTAACTCAGGCATACGTTCTGTATACGCATGTATGTCTAAAAAATGTATACGGATGCGTGCAGTGCAGCAGGCACACATATACAGCCAAACTTGTTTTAAGTATGCAAGTGTAGGATGAAGACCCAGAAAGAATTCGGTTCGGTCTCTGTGACGGAGAAAAAAAAAGCTATGTGTGATATGTACCACAAAACTAAAAGGTACACGAACGCCATGAACCGACGCCCATGTAGGCCAACCCGTGTGAAGTGGTAAAACACACACCAAGTCACTGGTGGCGCTGATGGCGTGTGTCTCTCTCCTTACTTCACTGCCGAACTGTTCTCCTGCGATCAGGGGTTTGAAGAGATGCTGGAGAAAGCGATCTAGAAGCTCAGGTAAAGTGTCCGTTGGTCCCGCAACGAAGAACGTCGTTAGCTCTGCCGTTGTATGAGCATTGTGGCTCCCACCCCTGGCGCTCACGAACTCATCCCAGCCTGTAGCTTTCTCATCTCCCTGAGCTCCCAAGAAGATCAGGTGTTCAAGCTGATGTGCAATACCTGGAATAGCTTCAGGGTCATGGAAGAAGCCACATCCAACTGTAATGGCGAAAGAACCTGTTGCTTCCGTTTTGTCCGAGATGGCTATACCCTTCATCCCAACTTGAGGAAGAGAAAAGACTGCGTAGCCGCTCTCATCCCAGGGAGGTTTGATAAGTTCCTTACTTTGCTCCGCTAGTGACCTGCCCCGGACAGTCGAAGCTGCATGCACCTCTGACAAGGTGGGAAGGTCCTCTGGAGCTTCACGGTCCTTCAAACCCGTAATCAGGGGAGAGGGTACAAATGTGCCAACGTCTCCATGTCCCATGTTAGGCAATGGTTTGAAAACCGTAGGCACCAAGGGAATGTGTGAGGGAGTAGAAGATTCTACTTCATGTGAAAGGGAAGAAGAATCTGGTGAAGTCAAATTCAACGGCGAGACGACATGCGATTCTGGAGGCAGAGAAGGATTTGAAGGTGAAGTGTGTAGGGAACCATCTGCGGGTGGTGCAGATGGCGACATCCTACCATCCGAAGAATCTGTAGTTCCCGAAGGTATCGAACCACCTGAACTACCAGCTGAACCCTGCTGCTCAACCCCGTCCGTTCCTGTAGCCGGTGGGGTATCCTTCAGGTCAAGTCTTGAGGATTTAAACCCGCCTGAACTGCCACGAGAACGGCTCGTGCGCTTGGTGGCTCCAAGTGTAGCGCGTTCGGTGGTAAGAGGGGAGATGAAGAGTTCACCTTGCTCAGTAGCAGAGACTTGATTGTGAATTTCTGCTTTCTGCCTCATTTTGAGCACTTTTCTCGACAGTCTAAGCGGAGCGGACTGTATGGACGGGACAGCCCCTTCCTCCACAGTTCTGCTACCATAACCTGCCCGTGTCTGCTGCTCATGATCTACCTCCGGATTCCCGGACTTGGCAGAAGGGGCAGTGAACAGGGTGGTTTGAGCAGGTCCATCTTCCGACGGCGAGAGACTCTGTTGGCCGTTGAAAAACTTGGTTTGAGAAACAGCGTTTGAACAAGGTGAAAAAAGCAGAAAGGAAAAAAGGAGGGAAACAATCGCACGAAACACACGCTTCGCCCGGAAGACGGGTACCTTCCATGGCTGTGCGCATCCGGCAGATGATGAGGAACAGACCGGGACGACATTGTTAGACTGAACAAAGAGTGACGCAAAGGGGAAGACGACCGAACTGAAAAGCGACAACAGTGACGAACTCAGGAAATACTGGCGGCCTACGCGGGCTGGCGCCGGCCCGATCCCTCCCTGCGGACCCTCCATGGCGTCCGGAAGGAGGGTTACGAGACGATACCGTCTTTGGACCGGAACATGAAGCGTAAGCAAAAAAGAGAGCAAACGAGACACCAAACAGTGTTTGAAAAAGAGAACACCGAGTTGAGAAGTGAGTTTTTGAAAACTTCCGGAGAGGAAACGCGGCCTCACGCCGAAGGAATACTAGTATGCTGACCACCAGCGGATGCTGACTGCGTATGTTACGGCTGTGCGCAAGGAAGCAAAGACGGTCCTAGCAAAATGTAAGAAAAGGGAGGCTTGTTGTGGATTGAGTGAAATTACGTCGGCAGACTGCAGGACAGGGAGAGAGGCTGGTAAACGCTCCCGGAAGGCAAGGCTTGCCGAGCCGGGCAGGAAAACGACAAACGAAATGAAGAGAGCGGAAGTGACGAGGCTCAGACTACCTCCCTCCTTTATGGCTGCATTGTCAGTTACTGCATTAGTTCGTGAAATGAAAAAGAAAACGGCCTCTCCGGCAACAATTCTGAGCTTATGGACAGAACCACCATTGCGTCGATGCATCGAGCTAGCTACCACAGCCGATGGTACCGGGGTTCGCTGACCGAGGGTTTGCCCCAGCTGGAGGGCGTCTCCACGAGAATCTAGCCGGGAGCCGCCCTCTCCGACGGCTCATAAGCCTATTGCTAAACGGGTCTCCAGTGCTCGTCTCCTATGCGTGTCTTCTTTGCGTACCCCGTATCTACGCGTGCAGGCTGCATGCGCCCCGGGACAAACACCGTCGAATAACCTCTCCAGGCCTCCCAAGGAGGGCGCAGCGGGCTCGTATGCCGAATGATTTGCGCACACATGGCATCTACGGCGTCGCGCATCGCCACAAGTGAGCTTCTTTCTACCTCCATCCGTACTGAGGATCAGCCCATAATGCCCGGCAGGTCCGAAAAACTGTCAATAGTACACCCCGATCGCATGCATTGCAAATGCACGCCGATTCAACTGAACGATTGAGGCCAGCAGGCACACAGAGGCACATAGAAGGATCGCTCTCAGAAGGGTCCAGGTGTGATGGCGTAGCCATTGTGGATCATCTGTGTCGTCTGCAGCCTTTTTCCTGTTACCAGATTCCAAAGCAGATGGCTCACATACCGCCGCCCGCCAGAGGGGCCCGAGGGGCAGCCGGATGTGAGTGAGTTAGCAGAGACAGGAAACCAGACAAGACAGAGAAGTGGAGACAAGGGCGCCGGGGTCAAGAGCCACGGAGAGAACCTGACAAGCACTAGGGGAGTAGGGAACCTAGCGAAGAGCCGTTATTGGCTGAAATAGATGTTCTCCTTCCTTCTTTCGAAGGATTCTGACACGGTAACAATGGCTTCTTTGATCCCCCCCCCGGCGGCTCCACTTCCTCTGAGCCACCCCGCCTCCAAGGACAACACTCGAAGTGGCAAGTGTCGTGACGAACCCAAAGCCTCACCAGTACTGCCTTCA